>NW_026057584.1:81421989-81721989 GCF_023721935.1 Panthera uncia
GTTCATGTAAAAATATGTACATGAATGCTTAGTGGCTTTATTTACAACCCCCCCAAAACTGGAAACAACTCAATATCCAGTACTGGTAAATGGATAAACAAACATCCATACAACAAAAAGAAATGAACTAGTGATAGCTGTAACAACATGAATGAATCGCAAATACATTACGCTATATTTTATGTGATTCCATTTATACAATGTTCTGGAAAAGGCAAAAATATGGAGACAAAAATCTGATCAGACGCTGCCAGAAGCTGGGAATGATGGGAGAGGACTGATTATAAAAGGGCATGAGGAAACTTTTCAGAGTGACTGAAATATTCTACATAACGACTATGGTGATGGTTATATGACTTGTGGGTTAATGAAAACTCACAGAATTATATACCAAAAACAAAACAAAAAAAAACCCCACACACATTTTATTCTTTGTAAATTAAACTTCAGTAAACCTAACTTAAAAAAAAAAAGCAAAATCACTACCACATGCTGAGTTTTGGTATAGTATCAAAGAGAAACATCCACAATTATCTAAAAAAGCTATTAAAATACTCATTTTTCTAACTATGTATCTATGTATGGCCAGATTGCCTTCATATCAAAAGAACATGTATATCACAGCAGAGTGTATGGAGAGGTACAAGAATTCAGTTGTCTTCTATTAAAACAATCATTAAAGAGATTTGCAAAAATTTTACTAACTTTTTTTACAAAATATTTTCCATAAAGATGTTCTTTTGTGAACATACAATGGATTTATTATTGTTACTTTTAAATAAATATATTAAAATTTTGTCATTTTCTAATGTGACAAGGATGATAGATATAACCTGTATTTACAAAAAAAAAAACTCTTTACAGGGGCACCTGGGTGGCTCAGGTCATGATCTCATGGTTCACAAGTTTGAGCCCCACGTTGGGCTCTGTGCTGACAGCTCAAAGCCTGGAACCTGCTTCAGTTTCTGCCCCCCTCGCTCTCTGACCCTCCCCCATTTGTATTCTCTCTTTCTCTCTCTCTCTCTCTCTCTCTCAAAAATAAATAAGACATTAAAAAATAGTAAAAAAAAAAAAAAAAAAAAAAAAAAACCACCTCTTTGGGACTCTACATTTTTTAAAGTCTTAAA
Organism: Panthera uncia; assembly: GCF_023721935.1. Classification (NCBI taxonomy): domain Eukaryota; kingdom Metazoa; phylum Chordata; class Mammalia; order Carnivora; family Felidae; genus Panthera; species Panthera uncia. The sequence continues at coordinate 81,423,117 of NW_026057584.1, forward strand.
GAAGTTCAGACCAAAGAGTGTAAGAACTGCTGCTGTTCTGCAATGTCCTACTACACAGGTGTAATTATAAGCTGCTAAAATCTGTGGCAGTATCAGTGCTATGGACTTCCTCTCAACTACATAAGACATAATAGCATGAGCTCACAGACTGTAAGACTGGTAACTCTATGTTCTTTGTATTCTATAAAAACAAATGAAAAAAAGAAAAAAAGAAAAAGAAGGGTTATTTCTATTTACCTGTATAAAATAGCAGCTATTTCCTAAGTTATTCCTTTTCAGAAACTTGTTGAAAATACCAGCAAAATAAGTTTTGTCCTTCACTAAATAACCCAAAATCAATCTATTCACTGTCACACTATTATCTCAAAACAAGGGAAGGAAAACTTTTTCTGTAAAGGGTCAAAGAGTAAATATTTTTGGCTCTGCAGACCACATAGTCTCTGTCACAACTACTCCATTCTGCCATTACAGCACAAAAGCATCCAAAGGACAGTAAATGAACTTTATAGACGCTAAAAGCAAAATTTCATATTTTTCCATGTCTTTTTTCAACCATTTAAAAATGTAAAAAATCTGGGCGCCTGCATGACTCAGTTAGTTGAGTGACTCTTAATCAGACCTGATCAGGTCATAACCTCACAGTTCATGAGTTCGAGTCCCACAATGGTCTCTGCAGTGGTGCACTGACAGTATGGAGCCTGCTCCGGATTCTCTCTCTCCTTCTCTGACCTCCTCCCTTGCTCATCCGTGCTCTCCATCGCTCTCTCTCAAAATAAATAAACAAACAAAAAAAGAAAATAAATTTTAAAAACTATTTTTAAGAGCATTATTTTTAATTTCCAAGGAAGACACCATTGAAGCACAAGAACACCACTTAAACAAAACTGACAAAAATAAAACAAAATATTGCCTAGAGCAGAAATGTCAAATAGGTTTCATCTTTGGTGTCAATTCCAATCAATAGTAGCTGAGTGGAGTAGTATATTGAGAAAGATTTTTAAGTAAAAGGGTCTTGAAATTAGCATGGAAGGAGGGGGAGCAAAATTAGTCTTTTATTTGCCATCTCTGGTCTAAAGAAAAGATAAACAGGGACACCTGGGTGGCTCAGTCGGTTGAGCATCCAACTTCGGCTCAGATAATGATCTCACGGTTCGTGAGTTTGAGCCCCATGTCAGGATCTGTGCTGACAGCTCATAGCCTGGAGCCTGCTTCATTCTGTGTCTCCCTCTCTCTCTGTCCCTCCCCCGCTCACAATCTGTCTCTCTCTCTCTCACACACAAATAAATAAACAAAAAAATTAAAAAAAAATAAAGAAAAGATAAATGACCATTTCTTCAATTAAAAAAAGAAAACTCTACCACTTAATTTTTAAAGGCAAACAAGATTTCTAGATGGTTTTTTGATTTAGACTACCATTTGTTATTTTCCAGAGACAGAAAGAAGACTGCTTATATGGAAAATTGTGACAATTTCATCACCCACCCACTAGGCTCAAGCTGATCCTGTAATCAGTCTCTATCCCATCATATCTCTAGCTGAATACTAAATATAGTAACATGATAATTATACAAATAAAATCACATCACATATATTTTTATGTTCATAAGCTCACATTGTGACTTTAAAGGTGTAGTTATAAAAAAACATGGCAGGGGCGCCTGGGTGGCTCAGTCGGTTGAGCATCCAACTTCAGCTCAGGACATGATCTCACAGTCTGTGGGTTCGAGCCCCGCATCGGACTCTGTGCTGACAGCTCAGAGCCTGAAGCCTGTTTCAGATTCTGTGTCTCCCTCTCTCTCTGCCCCTCCCCCACTTGCACTCCGCCTCTATCTCAAAAATAAACATTAAAAAAAAAAAAAAGATGGCAAAAGTTGCTTATATGTACTAATTTTTAACAACTTCAACAATTAGCAACTTCTAATTTAAAATTTTCCAAAACTTAAAATTTCTACCCATAAATTTATTCTATCAAAGTAATTCGAAATAGTTCATACTATTTTCAAAAGAAATAGACATAAAATGTATGTGTGCATCATTTAGTATGGTGGTTCTTAACAAATTAATTATGTATAACAGAATCCCCTACATTTTCTCAAATTCATGCTTCAGTGCCATTTGTAGCCCTGGGAACAAGTAACTGAAAAGCATACAACAGGAGGGGTATTTACACAGAGAAAGTGTGTGTGTGTGTGTGTGTGTGTGTGTGTGTGTGTGTGTGTCTTTTCTTTTTCTTTTTGACAAAGACCCACTGATGATCTAATGTTCCTCCCTAGTTAAGCACCACTGGCTTAAAAGACTGTGACATGAATTTGGGATTTTGTTCACAAACTGTGACCTTGAGTTAAATTACCAAAACTTTTACTACCTTGCTGCCACAGCCGATGGATTTCCATAAAAATTTCATAATTATTATGGTTAATTCCCTAGTTTCATAAATCACATTCAGCCTAGCTGTAATAAATCAGTAAGTCTAATCACAGAACCTAGTACCAGAATTTAGATAATACTTCTATTTCCAAAGTACTACTTATGCATTAATGACCAGTAGTACTGACTTCCTGACTTCCATTTTTCCTACCATTAAAAAAAAAAAAAAAAAAAAACCAACACTGGATCTGAATCTTGGTGGAACATTTGACCAAAAAATAGCCCTAGAAAGGTCATATATGAATCTAAAATACTCGTCATATGAGGAAAAAGCAAATTTTTCACCTAGAATAACTATATAATCTCTTCCAGAAACAGAAAAGGAGGGACTACTTCACCAACTTATTTTATGAGGCCCAGTATTACCCTGATAAAACAAAATAAACAAAGACAGCACAAAAAAAAGAGAAATATAGACCAGTATCTTTCACTAACTTAGATGTTAGAGTCCTCAGCAAAACTTTAGCACATTCCAAAAATGTATTTAAAAAATAATAATAACACATACCAAGTAGGATTTATGTAAGGTTGGTTCAATATTCAAAAATCAGTCAATGCAATCTTCCAGATCAAAAGGCTAAAGCACAAAAATCATACAATCTATCAGTACACCAGGAATAGAAGGGAACTTCCTCAAAGTCACAAGGAGCACCTACAAAAACACCAATAGCTAATAACATCATATTTAATGGCAAAAGACTGAATGTTTCCCCTCTAAGATCAGAAACAAGGTAATGATGTCTACTCCCACTACTCGTAACAATGTACTGAAAATTCTAGCTATTTTAACAAGACAAGAAAAAGGAATTAAAGGCATACCAATTGGAAAAATATATATAACTTTCTACATGCAGATGACATGACTGTCTTGGTAGAGAATCCCAAGGAATCTTCAAACAAAAAAATGTTAGAACTAATAAGTGAGTTCAGTAAGGTCATAGTATACAAGATCAATACACAAAAATTAACTGCATTTCTATATACTAACAATGAACTGAACAATAGAACTAAAATTAAAAATACAATACCAGTTATAACTGTTCCTTAGATAATAAAATACTTACAATATAATCTGACAAAATGTGTAAAATTTGTATGAAGAAAATTATAAAATATTGATGAAAGAAATAAAAAGAAGATTTGAATACTTGGAGAGACATACCATAATAAAGATGTCCATTCTCCCTAAACTGATGTATTGGATTTGATAAGTAATTCAATTCATACCAAAATCTCATCAAATATTTTTGTCGACATAAATGAGCTTATTCTAAACATTTTTGAAAAAGAAGAATAAAGTGGGAGAAATCATGCTTACTGATATTAAAGATTACCATAAAGCTGCAATAAGCATGACCATGTGGTAATGGAGGAGGGACAGGTACAAAGATTAATGAAACAGAAAACCCAGAAAGAGATCTACACAAATACGCCTGATTAATTTTGGACAAATAAGCAAAAGCAATTCTGTAGATGAGAGATAGCTTTTTCAATAAACAGCACTGGAGCAGGGCACCTGGGTGGCTCAGCTGGTTAAGCGACCAACTCTTTTTGGCTCAGGTAAAGATCATGATCTCATGGTTCCTGAGTTTGAGCCCTGCATCAGGCTCTGCGCCTACGGTGGGGAGCATGCCTGGGACTCTCTCTCTCTTCCCCTCTCTCTGTCCCTACTCTGCTCGCTAGTTCACTCTCTCTCTCTCTCTCAAAATAAACAAACTTAAAAAAAAATTTTTTTTAATAGCACTGGAGCAATGGGTCATAGTTCAAGCAAATATTTCTTAAATGCCCTCCCCTTTGTTATCTATCATTTTAATAGTTCCTGAAAGCCCAGCTCTTGCAAAAAGACTCCCAGGCTAAATCTCACATGAGACAATTTTCATGTTTTCTCAAGGCAGATGTAACAAAATCCTATAAATCTTTTAATCAGGACTCCTCCTTCCCCCAAAATTCACACCACTTGCAATCCAACATAAAATGTATTATTTTACATTTATTTATTGTTTTTAATCAATTGTCTCTTTATACATTCTTTTCTACACCCAAATGCCAATGAGTCTAAAACTATCCATCTTACTTGCCCTAAAAACACAAACAGTATTTAATGAATGATAAAATGTAAAAAAAAGCAGTGTAACAACTGAATTAAAAAAACCCACCAAATACAACTTGAATGAATATCATACAACCCTCAGTTTGAAGGATTCCCCAATTTCCACCAGTAGGAGATTTTTAAAATTCTGACCAACTTGAAATATACACACTTTTGTATATTTATATGAAACAGTTCAACATATACTTATTTTAATTAATTTAGTTTTACAAATGTTTTAAAATCATAAAGCACAAAAATTTTACAAAAAAATTTGGTTCTAACTTCACATGCATCTCTTAACAAGGGTCCTCTCAATACTTTGTGAGTCATCAAAAAGCATAAAAATATGAATCATCTTCACTTTAACTTGCTTGGGAAGGAATATGTGTTAAAGTCATATAGAATATTGTCACTGGAAATGTTTTTCCAAGCCAATAATATCCATTCACATAATACTAAGATTTTTTCCAGTGTTCTATAGGTATACTTTGTGATCTTCATAAAGTAACTACTTACGATATTATTTTTAAAAATGAGTTTTTAAAGTTTCTTCACAGTCTTTGTAAACAGTTTACAACAAATGATAGTAAACTACCCAAAACCACCACCCCATCAAGAATAACTTATTTTTTTTTTAATTCTTTATCCCCTTCTACGTCTCTCCTTAGGAAACTGACATAAACACTTAATATAGCACTAACTGGCATCATTTCGAATTTGTCTGCCTTCTCCAAAGGAAATAAAATTGAGAGAGCCTCAAAATATGAAAAGCTTTGTATTTGTATTCAACTTTGTATTTGTATTTGTATTTGTATTCAACTTTGTATTTGAATTCAAATACAAAATTACACTTTTTCTGAGGAATAATCTTTTAGAGAAAATTATGCTTTATAGTGAGCATTTACTGCATATTGACCATATGCTTGCACTGTAAATTAACACACCAAGATAAGGGCTCCAGATAAATGCCAGAGAAATTAGAGATGATAACATAGGACCGCCATTAGACTTTGAGCTTCTAGAACAAGCCCTGTCACCACTTCTGTATCACCAGTGCCTGGCACAGTACAGCAACTCCATAAATGTACACAAAATCAATCAATTCACACAGAAAAGAAAAAAAGAAAGGCTTTATGGAGGAAGTGCGACTAAAGCAAACTAAGGAGAGGCAAAACTATGGTAAACAGAGGCAGAGAAGATAAACATGAGTATGTGGATAATCAGAGCGTTTGACAAAACTGCTGTCAATAGACATGAGCATTCCATATTGTTTAGTATCTGGTATAATCAAGGCAGGTTTGCAAGACATCAGAAGTTAAGAGAAAGAATTGAAGTGATATTTTAAGATTAATCTGAATACAATAAGCAAACAGTGTTGTAATGGAAAGAAACCCAGTAAGTCATACTAACTACCCAATAAAAACCAAGGGTCTACAATATCACTTGTTGACTAGACAGCCCCAAGTATCAAAAGGACTGGCAAATTAGAATACAGATATCAAATTTTTGCTTTCCATAGTCCCTTACTTGGTCCCTCTGAGTGTAAGAAAGTAAGAGATAAAAGCGATTTGATTTATAAAAGTGACTTGGGTTTAGATGGTTGGCTGTTTCCAAATGTTTATGTTTCATCATCTGACCAAAAAAAAAAAAAAAAAAAAAAAAATCTTCCATACTATCTACCCTTTGTTTCTCTTAGTTGCTAACTCTCTTCCTGATATTTATTCTTACTGTCATAAAAGATCCATATTTTCAGGATAAGTAAGATATCTTCAAAGATGAGGCACAACAGAAAAGTGTTTTTGCCTACAGCCACAAAATGTGTGGGATATCTACAAATGCCCAGGACGCAAGATTAAAATAGTTCTACCCAGTTCTCTGGCACTCATTCGAAATATGCATTACATCAAAACAAATACAAGTAGATACAAGTATTAGCTAGACTGTAAAATAGATTTCTGATATTAGATGTTCATCTTATGAGGGCAGGGGAGATGACGGTGACTGCAGCCAGAGGCCAGTACTCCATCGGAATTAATGGGCTATTTTAGAAATTGTACAAAAGCCAAAACTGGGCATAAATTTAGAATAGTAAGAGATAAAAGGTAAATTCTCAAAATCGGAACAGAGCTCCTAAAATAGATTAAGGTAACACACACACACACACACACACACACACACACACACACACATAGTTCCTACTAAAAACAATCTAGGAGTCTCAATTACACCACAAAGACACTATGTACATTAAGGTTTTTTAGTACCTTATTTACTTTGGAAGATGCAACCTTTTTAGTAAATCATCAAACTCTTGTCTGATGTAAAAAGACTATAAAAATGGATCATTTCAGCTCCTATGAAAGTAAATGTGAAATATCACCCTTGAGGAGCCAGTAGAATCAAGAGTGAGAATCTGAGGAGTGGCTCACTCAATTAAGCGTCCAATTCTCGATTTTGGCACAGGTCATGATCTCAACATTCATTCAGTTCATGAGACCAAGCCCTTCATCAGGCTCCACGTGGACAGTGCAGAGCCTGCTTGGGATTCTCTCCCTCCCACTGCCCCTCCACAGAGGGCTCATGCGCGCACGCGCTCTCTCTCATAAATAACTTAAAAAAAAAAGAGAAACTGAAAAAAATAAAATAAAATAAAATAAAAAAAGAGAAACTGGAAAAAAAAAACACCTCATTGCAAAAGTGTTCATCAAAGTGATATCAGGCACTTTAAAATCCGCAATTGAAGAAAATTACCAATACTTAATAGAGTAGCTTTAACTAGCCATATAATTCTATTAAAGGAAAAGAATGCAGACTAAAAACAAACTGACATTAAATAACAATGGGTATAGAATCACTTAACTAGCCTTATTTTAAAAATCACCAAGAGCTTTTTTCATATTTATAACCAAGACTCCTAGTATTAGAAAAGAAAAAAACCTAAAATTCTTGTTATTACTTTTGTATGTTATGTAATTTCTGTCCTATTTCAAATCTCAATTTAATAATATTTTCTATGCAACTGTAAGTACATTACAGGTCTTCTGGTATCCTTTCATTTCTATATTAGTACGCATCATAGAAGACAAGTCACCTTCCCTATTTGGCTGCCCTGGGCTGTTTTTAAGCATTACCAAGAAAAGGAAATCCACAATGTCCCAAAAGCCTTCTGATAAACATACCAGAAATATGAAGAAGGAGAAATAAATTTTCAAATAAAATTTCTACATGCTAATAAAAACATTTTAGGCCCTATCTTTTTTTTTTTTTTTTTAAACCAAGTACTTCCATACTACCAAACAGTCACTTCCAAAGGAAAACACAAACACTTTCTGGCATTCTTCCCAAAAAAAAATTTTTTTGCTTTACCTATTATACCCTGTACTTAGTACTATCAGTCTGACAAAATATTGCAAGATTCCATCCATCTAGCTCAAGTAATATAAACTAGAAACAGAATATGGAATAAACTAAAAATCTAAACGTTGTATGGTGTAACACTAGACACAGTATGTGCACGTGTGTGTGATAAAGGAGAGTAAAAGTACTTAAAAACTGAAGTGCCTGGGTGGCTCAGTCAGTCAAGCATCTGACTCTTGGTTTTGGCTCAGGTCATGATCTCTCGGTTTTGGTTTCGTGAGTTCAAGCCCCATGTCAGGCCCAGTGCTGCCAGTGAGGAGCCTGCTCAGGATTCTCTGTCCCCCTTTCTCTCTGCCCCTCCCCCACTTGTGTTCTCTGTCTCTCTAAATAAATAAATAAACTTTTAAATAAATAAATAAATAAATAGTACTTGTAAGTCAACATTTAACCACTGGTTATTTAAGGACTCCTAATGTTAATTCCATATTAATTCCTGACAAATCACTAAGATAACCACCTAAAGTATATTTGAACACTGTTAACTCATAAGTGACTAATTTTTCCCATGTAGATAGTTCCAAAATAAACATATATCTACTTTGTAAGGACGAAGATTTTCTTTAATATTATTTTTTAAAATTTAATTCCAGTATAGTTAACACAGAGCTAAATTAGTTTCAGGTGTACCATTTGTGATTAAAAATTCCATACATCAACCAGTGCTCATCACAAGCGCCCTCCTTAATCCCATCACCTGTTTCACCCATCTACCACACACCTCCCCTCTAGTAATCATCAGTTTGTTCTCTATAGTTAATAAAGACCAAGATTTGAAGAAAAACATAAATTTCTCAATTTCTCAAACCTCTTCCTTAAAAAGCACCTACATAAATAAAGTTTTAGATCCCCAAAGAGATCATCAAATTTGTAATGGTAGAATTTCCTTTTTGAAAGAGGCAAACAGCCCTCTTTAAAGTCCTTACAATTTCTAATTTTTTTATTCACTTAATCATATAAAAAGATGCATTTCTTAATTAGCAAAGCTTTTAGAGGACCTCATTTCTTAAACTCTTGTCTAAATACAGAAGATAGTTGGGGCGCCTTGGTGGCTCAGTCGGTTGAGCATCTGACTTCTGCTCAGGTCATGATCTCTCGTTTTGTGGGTTCAAGCCCCAGTTCGGACTCTGTTTTGACAGCTCAGAGCCTGGAGCTTGCTTCGGATTCTGTGTCTCCCTCTCTCTCTCTGCCCCTCCCCCACTCATGCTCTGTCTCTCTGTCTCAGAAATAAACATTTTAAAAAATTTTCTTTAAATAAATACATACATACGTACATACATACATACATACAGAAGATAGTTTACAAAGGCATTGTTCAATAAGAAACTACCTAACCTACAGTTGATTACTAAATTGATAAATAACAAAAGCCATCCGTTATAATGTCTTCTCCCAAAAGAAAATTACTTCAAGTTGGTATATTTGGTTGGTGGCCCAGAACAACGCATTGATTTTATCATCAACTATCAAAGAACTTCACTTTCCTGAATACATAAAGTATATACAGAATAACAGGAACCAAGAAAAGAACAAATTACAAACGCCTTACTTCTGATTCAAATGACGAGCACTTGGGACCATATTTAAGATTACTTTTCTAGGACAGTCCAAGAAATCCTGGCAAGCTTCCAAACCTCAACCTCCCTGTTTTTAATAGGGGTAAAAAGTCAGGAAGGAGTAATGGTTGTAAGAAAAGACCTGCTGTCTTCTAATTTTAGCGAATATAAGTAGATTTCTGATAACATTATGAGGGAGAGATTTCCACCAAAAAACAACAGGAAAAGAGGCCCAATGTTTTCTCCTTCACAAATGAGAAAATTCTACCCCTCTACAACCCCTTCTGTCCCTGGCAAGACACTTTTTAAAGTCTATTTTGGTGACATGCTACATGAAATCTTAGAGGACATTAAGTATTTCACAGAGGTAGAGCATTTTCTATGTCCAACAAATACAGTGTTGGCCATACTATGTGCCAGGCACTTTGACACTTGGGTACTAAGCAGAAGTAGTGAAAAAGAAAGTATTTTCAAAATTTGAGAAATCTTTAACCTCACCTGGGAAAAAGAGAAAAAAAGGAGACTGAATTTTCAAAACGACATACTAAAGTAGAAAGAAAAAACACACAAACCTTTAGATACTTCTGAATTTCAATTAAGGCTTACTCTAATTTCTCCAGTAAGGTAAGTGGGAAGGCAGGATAGATTAACAATCAGAAAATCACAAAGGCTAGGGAATTTCAAGTATGCTTCTTTTTTTTTTTTAATTTGTTTTTAATGTTTGTTTATTTTTGAGAGAGAGAGAGAGAGAGAGACAGAAACAGAGTGTAAGCAGGAGAAGGGCAGAGAGAGAACAAGAGACAGAATCTGGAGCAGGCTCCATGTTCTGAGCTGTGAGCACAGAGCCCTCCCTATGCAGGGCTCGAACTCATGAACTGCGAGGATACATGACCTGAGCTGAAGTTGGATGCTTAACCGACTGAGCCACCCAGGTGCCCCTCAAGTATGCTTCTTTATCAGTGTATTTTATTTAAAGGAAAAAATCATGTTAGTGCCTCTAAAAATATAGACTTTGTCTCAGAACTAAATTTACAAGAAAAAAGGTGAATAAAGTAATATAAAAATCAAGTGAGAAATCCTGACTTGCACATGAAAGTGTTCACTACTAATCACTGCTTGATATCACAAAGCAGCCACATTAACTCCTTATTGTAGGCAGTAAGGACCCTTTAAAAAGTAAATAAACCCTCTATAAAGGTATTCATACTAACTATAAAAAAACCATGCATTCATATTAGTAGCTCTAATGAATAGAACAATAAAATAATGTCACCCAGTTTGTCAAGAATATTTATAGATAACTAAAATTTTAAAAGAACAAAACCAAGTCAGGGATTTAAGTCATAAGCAACAGAATTCAGAGAAAATCTAAGCTAGCTTTTGAAGGAAGTGTCAGTGGATTAAGAAAGTTATTAGTTCAAGTCAGCCATCTCTTCCTAGACTAGAGCAATGGCTTCCATAACTGATTTCCCAGCTTCCACTTCCATCTCATTCTATCAACTCTTCATCCAGAAGTCAGATCCTTTAGTAAAGCAAACAAAATCCAGTCACTGCCCCAACGTAAAGCCATTCAATGCTTTCCCACGGCCCAGGCATTTAAAATAAAACATGAACAAATCTTAGGCAATCCACAATCTGGCTCGTCTTTAGCCTCAATTCACACCAGACAAAGAACAAACTCCTCCAGGTTGATACATTCTACTACTCCTTCCCTATTTCAGACCCCTTTTAATGGCTGACATAATGGAGTGGAGTAAAACATTAAGAAAATGCTTCAAAAAGTTGAGAAAAGTTACCAGATCATGGCAAAATATCAACTCTAATTTGGAAATAGTTCTCAAACTACTGAGAACACAGTTTGATTACATTTAGTAAGTTCTTTAAATACGTATATTTAGCAGCACCTGGGTGGCTCAGTCAGTTAAGCATACAACTAGGCTCAGGTCATGATCTCGCGGTTCACAACTTCAAGCCCCCCACATCGGGCTCTGTGCTAACAGCTCAGAACGTGGAGCCTGCTTCAGATGTTGTCTCCCTCTCTCTCTGCCCCTTCCCTGCTTGTTCGTTTTTTCTCTCTCTCTCAAAAATAAATAAAACATTAAAATTTTTTTAAGAAATACATAAAATATGTACATTTACCATCAAATTTTCCATTCCCAAGAAACCAAGCTCTTAAAAATTAAAATAGTTATTTTTCTATGATATGTCTATAGCCATTATCAATTCCTCCAAAAAAGAAAGCCTCATTTGGTATTTAATTCATAAGAGACAAAGGTAAGCCCTTAAATCTAATAACCTTTCTCTAAAAATCCCAAGTCACAATAATACAAAACATGTATCCTTCATCCTAAACCCAGAGAAACCTAAGCAAAAATTTCAGATGAACATTCTAAATCAAATGAGTATCTGACTCTGGTTTCGTTACTGGCCTCTTGCTTATTAATAAAAATGTATTCGTTTATTTATACAAGTCACATTTGCCCACTTTGAAGATAAAAGTCCATCCAACATCTTTCAATAATGATCAAAGTTGCTTCAAAATACTGGCTTGTTCGGGCGCTATGAAAGTAGAAGGAATAATAAAATCAGATTAACAAACACATTATTATTTAATATTTCAAAAGATACTTCATCTAAATCTTTCACATTTACAATTTTAAAACATTTCTTCCAAATCTAGCTTTAACCTTTACCTTCTAAACTGAGGGAAAAATGTTTTTCTTCAACACTAAAACAGTCTTCCTTTAATACTGCCCAAAATACAACAATTTTGTTCTATGCTAATTACCACAAAAGAATTATTTTAATAGCACCCCAATAGAGTTTTCCCTCCACAACTTAATGGAATAAAATATATATACTACTGCATCCATTTTTAGTGTAAGTATTCCTATTTCTCTGTATAACCAGTCAGTAGTTAAGAAGTAGGGTTTTCAAAGAATAAAAAAAGGAACATGATAAATATAACACTAACAGTTTCAATCAAGGATCAAAGTTATAGTAGAAAATAGTCTACAATGAGCCTTCCTCAGAAAGCTTTCACATACATATCTGTAAAGCCTATTACATTTAGTACACAAATTTTATCACCCTAATATAATGTTCACTTGAAATGTCATGTTTACTAAAAACAAGTCGTTTACTTCAACAGTAATTAATAATTGATCAGTTTTACCATGTGAATGATTATTTTCTAATATGCCAACACCTACATCTCATTAATGAAACCAAGAAAACCACTATTCGCTTAAGCTAATAGTTAAAAGAACTTTTTGTATTCAGGAATATGACAGACAACCTTAAAAAAGTAAAACTGAAAAATAGTAAATAAACTATTTACTTTTAAATACAATCATAGAAGAGAGTTAACACCATGATACACCTTTGCCTAATATACTAGTAAGTTAAACATCTTGAAAGAATTGTTATTCCACCTTGAATGGCATTCTACCATTTCTTAACATCCTCCCTCCTAGAAATGTTTATGACAGACAACTGTGGAAAAGTAAAACTGAAAAATAGTAAATAAGCTATTTACTTTTAAATCCAATACTGGAAGAGCGTTAATACCTTCATGTACCCTTGCTTGTGTTCTAGTAAGTCAAATATCTTGAAAAGAGTTGTTAGCCCACCGTGAATGACAGTCTACCATTTCTTCAACATCCTCCCTCCCAGAAATGTTTACATCCATCGTTTTGTTAAAGAACAAAGACCTACAGAATCCTAACAATTATTGGGGCTGTTCCCAGTCCTCTATTTGTGAAACATTTAAACATAAGGCAAAATATTCTTACTAATGAGCCACTGAAAGATACCAAAATAAGGCTCAAAGATGTTCAAATATAGGGCACTTTACTCCCAAGTTAAAAGCTACTTTCCCACTGCCAGAAACTAAGGCCACAGATGGCCAGTGTTTAGGTTCAGATCTACCCTTGGAAGTCTGGGATCAAGATGTATAGCAGAAAGCAAAGGAATTCAGAGAAACAGAAACTTTAATAATGCTACCACTGTTACCCCTTTTCATGCTCAGTGATGTATTTGTGCACTGAGGAGACTGAGAAGGGACAAGAGCAACGGGACAGAAGACAAGGATGGAGACAAAAAGCAGTTGGAAGGACACAGGAAACAACTGCATCCATCAGAGTTGTTCTTAGTGAAGCAGCTGGCTGGCTGCTGACTCAGGGGCCAACAATTCTAATCCCTGGCCTTCCACTAAGTCTGAAAACCAATTCCTGGTGGAATTCACACACCCTCTTCCCATATAGCACATATACCCACCTGCCCCAATTTTCAGTGAAGACCAATTTTCCTTTTGAAAAACAAATTAAGAACAGGAACAACTGCGATGATAGTTTGAACCCAACAGGAACTTACATATCTATAGGTATTAAAAGTCTCTTAAGTTTAATGAGGAGAATGACAGTGACAGGCTGATGACAATTATGTCCCACATGCCACACAACCCAAGATCCGTCTTTAACATTAGCACTTTCAAATATAAATAACCATTTATGGCATATTCCTAACACCTGAGGAGAGATTTGAGGTTAAATACCTAAGAAAAATAGCAGCCACACTGGTGTAAAGAAAGAAAATTTAACAAAACAAATTTTAGTTTTTTGTTTGCTTTGGTACTTAGAAATTTTAATTTTTTATAAACTACTTCATTTATTTTTATAACTATTTTATTCAGTAAAAAAGGGAAACCAATAAGATAAGAGAGACAAAAAATTGAGACACATTACAAGAAAAACAGAAAAAAACAGTGAACGAATAGACTGCTGAAATGAGAAACAGGAAAAAAAGACCAAAATCTAAGGATTGTTCATGGGAGTGATGGTACATAATCCTTCCAAGAGGTGAACACTAGTGGTGTAGAAAACACGCTGGGAGCACAGAACCAGGCATACAATAATGCTCAATAATTTTTCTTAATAGAAGTACCAGACACTGCCTGTCTATACTATTTTCTGCTTCCCTATTTATTTTGCCACAAAATCTTAACAGTTTTCACTAATGGACTGACTGTAACATTTTTGGATCTCTGAAACTAACTTAAAAAGGAAGGGTGAGAAGTACAGACTTCTATGAGAGCCAACCATGTTCTATGATTTTCTTTTTTCTAAAAATCCTTTCTGGATACTAATGATTTCTGGTTTTTAACCTAAAGGTGATAGGTTTGTCCCCTAATTTGACATCTGTGTTAATACCTTATTTTGAGTCACTAGGGAAAATATATGTGCACAAGCACCCACACACAGAGTTCTGATGTGCAACATTTTTATGTTTCTTTTCAAGCTGGAAGCATACTATTCCTAAGTCACGCAATGCAATTTATGTTCCTACAATTTATGCCTCTGGATGCAACCAGAAACTCAGAGCAATGTTTCTCAAAGTGTGGGCCCTGCACAAACTCCATCAAAATCACCAAAATGCTGATTTCTGGGCCCCATTCCAGACCCACTAAATCAAATTCTCTAATAATGTGTTGTCTGTTACGCTACATTTTTAGTAAGTATGGCTACATATTATGTGTAGGGATGAGATACAAAAATAAGAATTTTTGAAGATGAAATGCTGTATCCAACACAAAATAGATGTTCAGTAATAGTTTGCTCTCTCTGGAAATGGAGAAAATGGGGGATTATATTTTATTATCCCCAGAAAGTACCCTTGTGTTGGCGGTGGCTTTTTATTCTGGGCTGGGTTTTTTGTTTATTGACGGTAAAAGAATATTGCAGGTAGACTTCAAATAATCCCCAAACAAGATTTCTATTTAAATAATAGTCACAGAAATAATTTTTAAAAATTATTCTTAATATTATTAGGAATTATTTCTAATATTAATATTCCTAACCTTAAACACTTTAAACTTCTGTATTTAAAAATTAGAAAAGACCTAAGTCTTTCCTTCAAATTATATATTTACTTCGCTTGAATATCTACAGTGCTGCTTAGCCTCTATGCAACAAATAAAAGCAAAAAATTAATGAAATGAGGTAAATAAAAATTCATTGTTTTGTGCATAAGAAATCTGGTATCATATACTTAATAGGAACTGTTATCCATCAAGACTCACCTAATACAGAAATCATTATAGTTTACAGCTAAGCGTCACTGCCTATATATACAAATAAAAATACATGTGTTATATATTGTCGTATATGCACAGGTAATATGCATTATATATATTACAATCTATAGCAGTCTAACATTTAATTATCTTTTTACTTAAACTGACTTTTTTTTTTTTAATGTTTATTTATTTTTGAGACAGAGAGAGACAGAGCATGAACAGGGGAGGGTCAGAGAGAGAGGGAGACACAGATTCCGAAACAGGCTCCAGGCTCTGAGCCATCAGCACAGAGCCCGATGCGGGGCTTGAACTCACGAACCGTGAGATCATGACCTGAGCCGAAGTCGGATGCTTAACCGCCTGAGCCACCCAGGCGCCCCTAAACTGACTTTTAAAAACAAAGATATCTTACTTAATCCTTACAACAATCCTATAGGGTAAAAGGAAGAGATATCATTATTCCTACCAATTCCTACTCTAGGCTTCTAATACAATCAGAAGATTCATACTTGAACCAAACAGAACCATCCCTTCCAGTGTTTCTCAAACTGGATGTGGTGTGGGTCAGGTGAGTGCTAAATAAAACTTCCTTAGTTCTACCCTCAGAGACTGATTCAGAGGGTCTAAGGTGGAGCTCAAGAATCTGCATTTTTATCCAAGTACTCAAGGTGATTCTAATCCTGGGAGGACCTCAAACCACAGTTTGAGAATCACTAAACAATTCAATCCCAACCGAGACCGAGAGAGATGATGTGATTAGCTCATTACTGGCAGCAGTGGGACTCAACCCCAGACTTCTGTTCTCATTTTCACTATACACACCTTTCACAAAACAAGACTTAGAAAGTCTTTATTCACTTAACAGGAATTATGTGTAAAGAAATTTTCATCAATTGTTAATCAAGGCTGCTTTAAGGGATATTGGCTTTGAAGATGTGGTATGAACACATATCCCAAGAAAACACTATGGTAACTCTTCTCTTCCATCTAGATATTCCAAACTAAGAGAAGTAACAGGAAGATCAGACCAGTCAAGATGCATACTCATGCATACTCACTTAACCCATACTTATCAATGAAGTTGATACTATTTCTGCCCTTTTTATGGATGAAGAAACTGACACACGCGTAATTGTAACTGACCAAGGAATATAAAATTCAGCGGTCAGGCCAGGCCAGGACTAAAGTTAAAAGTATGAGCTCTGAACATCACTTCTATACTGTGACTAGTGTCCCCTATCACTAGGTGCTCTTAATTCACTGCCTAAGCAATAAATTATGATCTAATATTCTGCATAATCTTTCACCTGCTCTTAAGTCACCAAGAACTTTATTCAGTTATTTCATTAAAATCAATCATTTACCTTAGACCCTTCCTCTCTACTATCTTAGTGTAAATCATCCTCCCCTGCCTCACTGCTACCCACATTATTTCTCTGCAATCAGTTTTATCTACTGATCTCAATGGTTTCCCTTGAATGTCATTATGAGTAACTACTGGTCTTCAGTAGTGACATAGCCTACGCTAAAAAGTCCTTGGTTGGGAAAGATGTTTTCCTTAAAATAATTATTTTATCTGTATCATAGAATACTGTCCACTGTCAAGTCCTGCCATTTCCTATTTTCATCTTCTTTTGAATCTCTGCTGTTCTCATCTTCCAGATGGTTTCCCCACCACCTACCAAAGCTCTGCTTCACACTAGTTCCTCAATCTCTCTTCTGAAATTACATACCATTTCATACAGAATTCCCTGCACTAGGTCTATCTTAAGAGATTCATGTTTGCTCATCTTATGCCTTCCCCAATATCCTGGCATCACCACAATTTCACCAAACACTCCAGACCTCAGCTGTCTGATGCAGTAGCCACTAGCCATATGTGGTTCCTGAGCACTAGAAATGTGGCTAATCTGAACTGAGATGTGACATAACTGTAAAACATATAGCAGATTTCAGAGTACCAAAAACTCATCAATAATTTTCATACTGATTACATGTTGCAATAATATCTTTAATATACCGAGTTAAAGTATATTATTAAAATTAATTTCATTTTTGGGGTTTGGTTTTTGTACTTTTTTAATGTGGCTGCTTGAAAATCTAAAATTATACCTTGTGGTTCACATTATTGTGAACTTGTGTCTTACATTATTATTTCTTTCGCAGTTCTGCTTTCCTTAGCCTAATTGGCCCAGGGCCCTCATTATAACACATCATATGAGACCTTCTTAGAATATGCCCACTGTCTCTGTTGAACCATCTCCTCAAAGCTGTATCAGTTAGTTCATCCCATAAAAAATTTCAAAACATTTCACCACAAATTATATACACGTGCATTTCAAGAAACATCTAGAAATGAAGCTACCATGAATGTCCCAAAGTGGGACGTACAACTTAGGTGTCAAGTAAACGAGCTGTTCAAAGGCATATAAACTGCCATGCTTAGTCTAAAACCTGTCCCCTTCTATACTTTGAACTTTTCTTGTTGCTCTCTCTCCTGTGTACTTAAAAGCTACCCCAAGAAGGTAAGGCAATGGCTACGTCTAACAAAGGGAAAAAGAAAACCCTAGGAACTATAAGAAACACAAACATAACTTCTATCGCTAAGATATCTGTATGTAAGATATCTGCATAACTTCTATCACTAAGATACCTATCACTAAGATATCTGTATATAAGATAATGTATGTAAGACTCTGAGAGTCAGAAGATCTGTTATTAAGAAAGAAAATCATTATAACTTTTAGAAAAGATGCATTTACCACCATATGCCACAAATGCTGCTTAACTAGATAACCTGGAGACAGTGGCAGGTGACTCAGACTCCTATCATGGTCATCTAGTAGCATTTCTGTCAAAGGAAGAAGTCACACCAATATTTTTCTAATTGTGGGAGTCAAGAAATGCATCAATGACAACTTCCCTGAATTTGCAGAAGTGACAGTGAGAAACCAAAAACATCAGATGAAACCATGCAGTCTGTTGATGTCAGACTGGAAAAGGAGGTTTCTGTTGAGAAACATTCTGTAAATATAAAGTACAACAAAATGTAAGCCATTAATCCTTTAAATCAATTACTCAACATGTCGAATATCCATGGAATCCAACTTTCCATTAAGACATAGTAAAGAAGCTTTTTGCATCAAGGCACATTTTACTTTTAATTGGGCTTTACAGAACACATTCTACGTGGAAAAAATAACACATGACTCCCTTTTGATAGATGCAAAATTAGTAGGTAAGACACATTTAAGAAGTCAGCTATCAATCATTAAAATTTTACTGTGATAGAATAAATACATACTAAACCATGGGCTCCATGTTTTCAATGCTAATTCAGAGGAAATGGAAGGGAAAGTACATGATCATGTTTGCCACTCTAAAGGGTAAAAAAAAACTTGCATCAGAGAACAAGAATCACCAATAAGGCTCCCTTATACAGTAGATGCTAATAAACAAACTGTTTTTCTCCTACCTATGACAACGACCAGCAAACAAACAAAATCAAGTCACAAGAAATATAAACGGAAGTAACAAAAGAAAGAGCAGAATAATTAACAAGATGTGAACTTGAAGAAGAACAAGAAGAAGGCAATGTGAGCAGCAATTTAAGATGTCCCAAAAAGCAGGAGGAAAGTTTTTCTTTAAAATGAAATCTTAACAGATGGTTAAGTAGGGGACTTAGTCCTCAGAATATTTATAAGATGAGTTTTTCAGCATATATCTGCTCAATTCCACTGACACTAAAGGCTTAAGAGGAGCTATTCCATGCTTTTGCTTGTTAGGACTTACCTGAAGCAGATAGCACAGCTTTTTACTTTTCTTTTCTTCCACCACAAAATACTGATATATTATCTGTAAAAATGTATTTATAATTAAATATATCATATGTACTTTTATGCACAGGCACCTAGCTCAGATATTCTGCAGATCTTTCTATCAGGGAGAACATACAATATTTTTATTTGAATAAAATCCTGACTTAAAAAGCAGAAGCAAACCAAATTATTTATTGATGGTCATTAGAATTTAAGTATTAGAATTCAAAGAAAGTGATTAGCAAAAGGTAAGTAGGAGAAAGCTTATTAACTTAATTTAATTAGTAATAATGTATTAACTTGACGTTTACTCAACATTGACCAAAAGCAAGAAAAAAATGTCTTCCTAACACATTTTTACTATCATAAAAATGATAATAAAATAACCAGAACCGTGTCCCAGGGAAAATACCTTTTGAACACATGATTTCTGGGTCCTGGAGAGGAGTACCAACCATTATACAAAAACCAAATACAAGTACTCAGAACACTCAAAACATTACAGAAATATAGCACAAGTCCTTTTTTGACCTTGGGGAATCTGCAATCCGCTCTGAATATCAAACATGCCAAAAATTTAGAACTTATTTAAAATAATTTCTGTGCTTATTTGCAAACCAAGTACATGAAGAATGTGAAAATTTCATGAGGAATGTAAAATTTAAAAGGATATATATGATATAAAGGATTAATTAGAAAAGTCTTCATAGAAAAAGTTCATGGAAAAGATTCTAGCTATATTTGGAAAGTAAAGATATTTGATCATCTAAAGAAGGAAGAGGGTAGTCAGGGAAAAGAATGACACATGTGCAGAAAGCAGTCTGTACCAAGAAGTAATTAAAAAGGAAGCTCATTCATTAAAAGGGAAGAAGGGAGAAGGGAGGTCTTCGCAATATAGTCAGGATTAACTAAACAGAAGAATGAAAAGAGAAAAATGGGGGTAAACAGTTCTGCAAATAAAAAACTTATGATAATTACCTATGGTATTCAGAGTCACTGCATATTGACTTTATTAAGTTAGGCCAGAGGGTGTAAAGGGTAAAACTCCATTCTTGGTACCCCACAAGGTACTAGACAGGCCAAAGAACTGAATAAACTGTGACACCTGCTCTCAAGTTGCAAATGCTCAAACAAGAAAACTCAGATGTGGCTTATTAAACTCAGCATTCTGGCAAGGTATACTTAGAGACATTCAAAAGAAGCACCAATAGGTAGAATTATCAGAGATGAAAGGTACAACTTTTGATTAAAGTAGCAGAGATGACCAAGTAGAATATTAAAGGGAGGAAGAAATAGGCCAACACTTAATTTGATGATGCTATGCTACACAAAAGTACCACAATGTCTAATAGACATGTCTGAATATTGAAGGTTTCCTTATACTTGGGACATTTTTCACTTCACTTTCTTTTTTGCCTTGAAGAGGACACTCTTAACACTCACACCCTCCATACACACCCTCACGCTCCCACATACCGCCACGCTTAGCTCCCACACACAACCTCTTCTCACACAGCCCACAATACCCTCACACTCCTACACATACCTTCCTCTTACAGACTCCTACACACCTCCGTAGCTCATACACCCTCACATCCTCTCCTCTCACACAAACCCACAACTTTCACACCCCCACATAGCTCTCACATCCCCAAGCACATCCATACATCATTCAACACAAATAATGTCATTCTCATATTTCCAATATCCATATCTTAGTTCATGTCCCTACACTCAACTCACAACAACTCCCCTCCCCCCCACATACACACCACTTTCCCAATTATCTAAATTTTAATTCATCTTTCAAAGTCCACTGAAGTCCCATTTCCTTCATGAAGCTTTCCAGACTACTTTGCCTCTTGATTTTTCTTGGTCCTGAATTTCTTAGTTACTCAGCTAGTACTCAGCTGGTTTCTCAAGCAATTCAGCATTTAAATATAAACTATATTGTAACATTTACTGTTGATTTATATATAGAATTCTCTCCAACTAGAGCATAAGCATAGATCACAGCTTTCTGTTTTCTCTACAGGAACACAATATACGGCACACACATACCCCTTGTGAATGGCTGTTACCCTACGTGCTATTCCCCATTTTGATCTAATATTGTCTGACAGTCCCCCAAATGCATTTAAATCCCTGGATTTGCTTACACAATCTCCCAATATCATATTTAAACACATAACTAAGAGGGTCTTGCAGTCATAAACTGGACATTGGCTTAGGAAATACACAAAAGGCAAGAATGAATAGTCAGTCTCCCTTATCAATGATACAAAATCAATTTTAACAGATTTTACAAATAACCTGGAAAAGTATGTGTATAGCAGAATCTCCACACTTACAGATTGCAACAAGCAATTCTAGGAAGCACATTACCATGCCAAAAGGGAGCAACTTTACGAAGTTCTCTAAAGGGCATAAAAGTGTAATATTAGAATGTTTTCTAATATTAAAGGAACAATACAAACTGCCCTTATTAAATAATTATTTCTAAGAGAAAAACACCTAGAAAAACACTGAGAAGTCATTAAGGATTGCTCTAAAAGATATTAAAAGACAGTGACAGAAAGTACTGATCTAGGCATAAAGGGCAATATCTCATAATCTTTAGGAAAGAACTAAAAAAAAAAAATAAAAACAAAAGAAATTACTAAAACGTTGAACAAAAAAAGATAGGTTATCTTCCTTTTTTTTTTTTTTATGTTTATTTATTTTTGAGAGCAAAAGAGACAGAACACAAGTGGAGGAGGGGCAGAGAGAGAGGGAGACACAGAATCCAAAGAAGGCTCCCGGCTCTGAGCTGTCAGCACAGAGCTCCACAAGTGGCTCAAACTCCCAGATGGGGAGATCATGACCTGAGCTGAAGTCAGAGGCTTAACTGACTGAGCCACCCAGGCGCCCCCAGGTTATCTTCATCTCCTATTTCAAGAAGATACAGAGCCCTTCCTCAAAATTCTAGAGTTGGTGTTACTTCCCAGTTTAACAATGCACAAGGGTTGCTACAGGGGAAAAAAGAAAATCTTAAAGCACTCCATTTCACCTGTACCCAACTTATTTTTCTAACCCTCTCTCCTATACATTTTCTACCTCTTCTCTCCTATCTAAAAGAGGCATTCAGCTTATCTGTAAGTATTATCAGGTTTATTGCCTGGATGCTCTTCCATATGCTGGCCTCTCTGTACAGAATCTTCTTCCCCATCATACAGAATCTTCTCCCCCATCAAAGGCCAATGGGATTACACTTGGTGAAATCCTACCATTCTTCCCCAGTCCAGTCAAATGCCACTACTTCCACATATAATTCTTTCTACATCTAATCCTTGAACATGAGCTGAGCACCTACCTACCTACCTACTCTAGCAGCACTGAGTCAGGCACCAAGAATTCAGAGATGAATTAATAAACAAACCCCTTACAGATCTCACGTGAAAAGAAAACCAGAGAAAAAATTTTTGTCAATAATGTAGGAAGTATAACAACTTCCTGAATCAATAAGGTGGTATGGAAACACAGAAAGGAGCAACTAACAACTTGCTAGGGGAGGTCCGCCATGAGCTGCAGCAAGTACAAAATGAGTGGAGTTTGGGGGCAAAATCAAAGTATGTAGGGGAAGGGGAGAGATTAGAAGTTTTTTTAGTGTTATAGGATCAAAGTGGGAGACAGTGAAGGCCAGGAAATGAAGCTGGAAAGGAACAGTCCCGGGGGTCTTGTATGTCATGTTAAAAAAGCTTGGCCTTCATCCTGTGTAGGTGATAAGTCAGTGCAGGGGATTCAAGCAGGTGAGTGTCAGGGTCAAATCTGCACATTCATGACGCATGTTTTAGTTTCTATAGTCTCTATGGTTTCCAGCAAAGAGTGTGGAAGACAGGTTTTCTTACTCCCTGGTGCTTTTTTTTTTTTTTTTTTTTTTTTTTTTGGTTTTTTTGGGGGGGGGGGGGTGAGGGAACAGTGTCCATTCAAGAGTGCGGGGAAGGAATGGTCAAAGGGTAGAATACTCTGTTAATGGGAATGGGTAAGAAAGAACAGATTCAAGAAATATTCAGAAGGTAAAATTTACAGGATTTAGTAATTTCTCAGATTTGGCACAACACTAAGAAGTGTTGAAGATGGCACCCAAGTTTCTGGTTCCAAAAGGTTTAAATTTTAATCTTCCCCTTTCTATAATCTCTCTCCTGAACCAACTCCTTAAGCACATGAACGAACATCTCAACTTTAGCTTTCTTTCCATTGCTTCACATCACTTCTCAGCTAACATTTCTTAAAAAATAATTGACCACAGCTGAACCCACCTCCTTATCTACATGTCACTCCTCATCTTCGACAGCATGGTTGTCTCCACCATTCCAGTGAAATGTCTCTTGCTAACATTACAAATAATCTCCGAATTGACAAACTTAGTGGTGACTTTTCAGGTTCTATCTTATTTGGTCTCTCTGGCACTGCTGAATAGACTTTTTACAATGACACTATATTTGTTTCCTTCTACTTTTCTGGCCACATATTAGTCTCCTCTACAAGCTCGTCCTTGTCCTCTCTCCCTACCCTGAAAATGTTAGTGTTTCCCAGTTTGACCTTTAGAACTCTTTTTATTCTTCCTCCTGCCTAGTTTATTTCATGCCTATACAGCTGTTAGCTGAAGACTCAGATCTCTCTCCAGTTAAGATCTGTATCATCAACTACTTATTTGATATTCCTATCAGGATAAGCTACAAGTAGTTTTTGACCTCAACTTGATGAAAACTTAACAAATCTCTTTATGCTGAAGTTCTAATCTGATGAAGCACTCTTTGGCTCAAAATGGCCCTCCGGCAGCCTTCGGCATGAAGTTAACATTCTTGCACAAAACAAGTCCTTCGTGATCTGATCCCTCCCCAACTCTGCAGACTCATCACTGAGTCCATCACTGCTTCCTGAACTAATGAACTGATGTCTCATGAACTAATTCCAGTTCCTCAAACATTATCCATGTCTCCATATAAGTTGTTTTCTCTGCATGTGTCTGGCCATTCTTGGCTCTTCTAGTCCCTCTCTACTCCCAAATACAGAGACTGACACATAGAATCACCAGGAATTGTTAGAAATGCGGAACCTCAGGCGCCACTCCAAACACACTGAATCAAAAATCTGCATTTTTAACATTATCTCCAAGTGATTTATATGCATATTAAAGCCTGAGAAGTACTGCTTTAATTTATCAAAACCATTACTACAACAATGTAGATAACACAGAAAAGGACAAATCTAGCACACATTACTTCCAGAGCCTTAATCTAAATCATTTCTTTACCCACACTGCTGCTGACTGAGAAGTAATGGATTTTGTTATTAACTCTCCTTTTCAGACAGTCACTTCTCTCCCTCCGGATTTACTGCTTGATACCATTTTTTTGGCCACGACATTGGCTCCACCGAAAGATGCTCACTCTCTGCCCTGTGGCTGTGTGTTCTCAGACTTTGGAGGCTTCCATAATGGACTGTCTCACCACCAGGAAGCATACCCACCAGACTTGACAAAGACAACATAAAATATTCCTCCCACTCCGTTCCCCTGGTGAACTCCTAGTCATCGTTCAAAATCACTTCAAACATCTTTGAGGGAAAACGTTACCCGACTCCCTCTAAACCGAATTAGGCCACCTTTTTCTGTAGTCCCTAGACACTCTAATATAGATATAATGTGCTACATAACTGCTCCTTTACTAATCATTCTCCAACAAAACTGAGTCCTCTAGGGTAAAGGCTGTGTCTTATTCATCCCCCTATTCCCATTCTCACATATACTTAATGTTCACTGGATGACTAATAAATAAGTCTGGAGCTCAAGAGGGAGATCAGAGTGAGAGATATCTCTGGACATCTACATTTAGTTAAAAATAAGAGATGGGATTACTTCACCAGGGAAGGATATGCAGATTAAGAATTCCATGAAGACTGAAATCTTGAGAAACACAAAACTAAAAGGACAGGCAGACTGAGTATTGAGGTGGTGAGGTGGCTATAGTCAGAAAAAGCGGGAGAATAAAGGGACAAAAGAATTTCAAGAACAGGTAGACAACAGCATCAAAGTTACAGGAAAGTCAAGTAGTGACTGAACATAGGTAAGAAGAATCCTTTAGGCAATTAGAAAATGAAGGGGATTATTTCACTTACTTCAGGATGACAATGGGTTGAAGAGAAAACAGAAGGTACAGATGTGAAGCCAGTGTAGGGCAGAAACCTTTCAAGAAATTGGACAGAGGAAAAAGGGGGAATGGCATTAATTCACTCAAAAAATACTGAGCACTGGGCACAAGAATGCAGTGATAAACACGAAGGCCATAATCCCTATCTTCATGGTGCTTTTACCGTAGCAGCACTAAATTCAGGAAGAAACAAAGCCAAGAAGGCTTTTTCTGAAATGCATCCTTTACCTAAAAAGTCCTAAAAGACAACCAAAGCCTCCAAACAAGAGAGAGAGAGAGAAATGCCCCCTTAGTGCCTAACACCATTAATTTTAGTAATTAATGTGTCAAATGCTTTCTGTATTACATTTTAAGTTTCAAAATGTTTATTATGTTTCAGAGTATAAGGTTTATCATTCCAATGTGACTATTTCTTAAACAAAAACTTCATATTCCTTTTATAACCTCCACAGTACCTGGCATACTAAGAAGCACACAGCAGGTACCCTTTAAATATTGGCTGATATCAATTCTAGAAACAGATAAAGGATATTACAATATTCGTTTTTCTATAAATTCAGTCACTTAAATTCAAACCAAATCCCTACGGATTTATGAGTTTCTACTACTTGTTTGTCATTCATTCTTCCTAATGTAAGAAACACAGAATAAATAAGGGACTACCTTCTTTTCCTATTCTCTTCATCATTCAGTTTTCTGCATGCTAACCTATAAAAGTTACAGTAACAGAAAAACTAAGTCCTTAGATTTTGCAAAACAAAGTATGTACTTTATCTTTTTATCAATCTGTCTTAATATGGGCAAGGGAACCACAAATCCAAATGCCAGCACCATTCAAACTTATCTAATATGTTCCTTCTCACTCACCCAGCACAGGTAACAGGCACCGAGTCAGCAATTAACCACTATTACCATTAAATTATTTTCCAAATATCACTCAAAAAGAATCTGGATATGTTTTCTTCTACACAAGTAAATTTCAATTAATTCATTCTCTCTGAATCAAAGTATAATCATTTTTAAATGATTGGTTCCTTTCATTCACTAATTTCTCAAATGGTGATCAGAGCAAATGATTTCTGACTTAGTTCTGATTCTGGCTCATTATATAGCCAAAAGGGACAACTTCTGTTTCTCAGTCTTTAAACAGCTGTGAACTTTTACTTAAGAGGTGGAGAAAGCTCTGCTTTATCAGCTACAGGAACCATGGTTAGAATATCAAAATCTCAATTTGATAACTCAGCCTTGTTTACTGCACCGTAGGTTTTAATGAGTGACAGCAACAGCAGCTACTGTCAGGGTGGGAACATGGGGCAGGAACCTGGGGAGAACAGGCTCAAAGAAAATCACACTGCCCTGGAATTGGTAACTTTTATTTTAATATACATTTCAAAGTATTTGACTCAATAGAATAGATGTAAGCCCTGCAGACCAAGGTAACATACCATGGCTCTGCAACTTATTTAGTTTCGTAGCCTTAGGTAAGTCACTCTCAGGTTCTTCATCTATAAAATGGGAATAATATCTATCTTGTAAGGTGAGTCACACACATTATCACTAAAACTTAAAAGCACTTAGCCCAAGGCATACAGTAAGTGGTAGCTATTAATAATGGCAGCTTTACCAAATGTTAATCATTAATAACATTGTTTTACATAATGACTGAGCTATGACATAATTTGTCAGTCCCAATTTGACCAAAGAATATGATAATGTAAAATTCTGACACATGTGTAATGGGACTCACCTAATAATGACCCCTTTGGCAAAAAAAACATTAACCAGTCTTCATCAAAAGCAAAAGTAATTGAGAAAAGCACATCTGCAGCAATCAAAGGCAGGATTTACCTACAGCCACAATTAACATATGTGGATTTGTGGTTGCCGTCAAGCTGTCAAACAAGAGCAAAACAACCCCTGCCCTGGAATTGGAGCTCACTTTGGTGTTTCTTGCTGCTGTACAGCTACTTCCAGCTTCCCACTTCCCCACCAAGAACGTTATTTCTCAAAGTGTACTATAAGGATTATTTGCAAAACAACCACCTCTATAATTGACTGCAAAGACCTCCCCCCACTAAGGGTGGGAAATGGCAGAGGAAGATGAGAAAAAAGTTAGTAAGCGTCCTTTACTTTTACATAAGAACATTGAACTTAAAAATGAGGGTTTAAGTTCTAGCTCCACTGATTAGTGAATTCAAGCTATTTTTCTAGAGCTCAAGGTCTGACTTAAAGCAAACTAAAAGACAAAACAAAACACGAAACTTATTTCAAACAGATTCAAATATGATCAAATAGGAACATACACAAAATCATGTCGAAAACTATAAAGCATTAATAAATGGAAGTTCTCTTCCCAGAAATGATGATAAACAAATGCTGAAAAAAAATCACATAAAATACACTTCCGGAAATTTCATTTATTTCCCCTAACACACTCACTTCCTTTTTGTCTTCATCTCATTTTAGAAAGATTCTGAGATGTTCCCCTTTGGGAATACACTACTAAATGACACACTACTCCATTCTTTGTATAGTTTTCTGAAAAGATCTCCCCAAAATCTCTTTACAAAATACCACCAAATTACATAATTGAAAATATTAGTATTCTTCCCTGAAAACCAACTGATGTTCTAGAATTAGAGTCCAGTAAATATATAAATAAATATAACTATTATAAATAAAACAAACTATTATATCCTGAACAGCACAGCCATCTGAAAAAGTATAATTTCTCGGAGTGCCTGGGTGGCTCAGTCGGTTAGGCATCCGACTTTGGCTCAAGTCATGATCTCACAGTCCGTGAGCTCGACCCCCGTGTCGGGCTCTGTGCTGACAGCTCAGAGCCTGGAGCCTGCTTCGGATTCTGTGTCTCCCTTTCTCTAACCCTCGCCTGTTCATGCTCTGTCTCTGTCTCAAAAATAAACAAACATTAAAAAGTATAATTTCTCACTAAACATACCAGAATTCCCTCAGTTTTAGATTCTACTCATTCATGTTCAATAAACAGTTCAAGCTAGACATTGTGCTAGGCAAAAACAATAAGCAGCAGCAGCAATTATTTTTTTGAGACTTAATTTTACTTTAGAGCAGTTTTAGGTTCACAATAAAAAGAAGGTACAGAGATACCTCATATACCCCCTGACCCTACACATACCTAGCCCTCCTGCATTATCAACATCACTCACTACAGTGTTCCATTTGTTACCAAACCTTGATACATCAGAATCACCCAAAGCCCATAGCTTATCTTAGGGTTCACACTTGGTGTTGCACATTCTATGAGTTTGGACATAACCACCATTAGAATATCATATAGAGTATTTTCACCATCCCCAAAAAAACCTCTGTGCTCTGCCTATTCATCCCTTCTACCCCTGGCAACTACTGATCTTTTTACAGTCTCCAGAATTTTGCCTTTTCCAGATGTCATGTAACTGGAATCATACAATATGTAGCCTTTCCAGATCAACCTCTTTCACTTAGTAACATGCATTTAAGCTTCCTCCATGTCTTTTCATGACTTGATGGCTCATTTTTTTTTAGTGCTGAATAATATCCCATTGTTTAGATGTACCACAGTTTATATATCCATTCACCTACTAAAGGACATCTTAGTTCTTCCAAATTTTGACAATTATGAATAAGCTGTAAACATCCATGTATATAGGTTTTTCTTTGGACTTAAGTTTTCAATTCCTCCAGGTAAATACAAAGGGGTGTGACTGCTGAATCGTATGTTAAGAGGATATAAGAAAGCACCAAATTATCTTCCAAAGTAGCTGTGCCATTTTTCATTCCCAATGAATGAGAATTCATATTTTTCTACATCCTTGCCAGCATTTGGTGGTGTCAGTGTTCCAGATTTTAACCCTCTGAATATGTGCGTAGTATCATCTTGCTGTTTTAATTTATATTTGCCTGATGACTTATGATGTCAGAGCATTGTTTCATTATGTTTATCTACCATTTGTATATCTTCTCTGGTGGGGTGTCTGTTAAGGTCTTTGGCCCATTTTTAAATCTGGTTGTTTGTTTTCTTCTTATTGAATTCTAAGAGTTCTTTGTTTATTGAGGACAACAGTCCTTTATCAGCTATTACCAAATATTGCAAGTATTTTCTTCCAGTCTTATCTTTCCACTAATATTTTCACTGAGTTATTTAGAACCTTTACTGTGTACCAGATATCATTCGAAGCACTTTGCATATATTAACTCATCTACACTTAATAACAACTGTATAAAGTACCATATTATCTCCATTTTCCAGATGAGAAAAAGAACTTCATCACAGCGCCAGAAAATAATGCAGCCGGGATACAAAACCAGGCACTCTGGCTCCAGTGCTCTTATACCTACCTTCAGCACTAAGCACTACACTAAAAGAATCTAAAAGAATTCAGTGTCAGCTAGTATATGGACACATTAAGAAGCAATTCTAATACAGAATATGGTAAGCACTACCATAGGATTAACCAACAGGGCTAAAAAATATTAAGTCCAAGTCTTCAGATATTACCAGTTGAAACTAATTCTATATATAAATTAGTAATTCCCATTGGAAAATCAAAACTTCCAACTCAGCCTGACAAAGATTAACATATTTTTTATGTCATCTTTCCATTCAATTGACCAGGTATCTATCTGTCTGCTATGGTTTTGTTACTTTTCTAGTTAAGAACAATAGCCTTCCTATCAATCTTTTTCTTCCCAAGACAATTGTAAATCAAGTTAGAGATCAGAATCATCATAAATTAGTTTTCACCATACTTGCTAACAAAATATATAAGAGAAACAGAAATGTCTTAGACATTTAATATAATTTTTAACTACTTAAAATGGGTAACTAAATCTGGACTAACCAAGTATTGTTTAAGAGAAGCTTCTCCTTAGTAACTGGAAAGGAACTATTTTAAATTAGCATATCAAAGCTACTAGTCTCCAACACCTAGACTTCTGCTTGTAACATGATTAATAGCAGTCCCTGTTTTACTTATACCCACTTATAAATCGCCACCTGAGAATAGCGAACCCGTTCAGGTGGCCAGGTGGCCCTGCTACTTGGGTTTCCCTCCTTATTCTCCTTTCAACTAAAGACAAGATTATATTACTCTTCCTCACTAAACCTCATCCTCTAGCCCTTGTTTCTGATATTAGTTAAGAGCTAACACTGCTAGTGAGGTATGAAAGAGCAGGGCTAGCAGTACAGAGAGGAAGAAAAGGAAAAATAAAGGCAAAATGACAGAGCCCTCTACTCTCTTACACATCCTATCACTCTTCATACAGAGTTCCTAACCATTTTCTTCCTACGACCCTGTCCTAATACTTAAGCCAATGCCCTGTCTCAAGAAATCTGGTGAGTTGCCACCAATTGAGATGTTTTTTGTCCTCTGTAACACAATGGAAGTCATATATAGCTTCTTTCCCTACAAGTAAAACCACATAGTATGATGGAAGAAGTGCATATTCTAAAATACAGGTAAGGTAAGTGTCTATATGAATATCACTTCTGAAGCTTATTAGTTTAAGATCCTGCCTTCTCATCTATTAAACAGATAACTACCTCATGAAGTAACTTGGTACCCAAAACACACTGTAGCAAGCGGTAAGACTTCCTTTCAATTTTTCATTTTGTTCTCATATACAATAAGCGGGTGGGGGGGTGGGGGGAAGATCTCAGGATTAGTATCTTAAACCCTTAAAGTATAAATTTTCAAACTTTATGACTATGAACCACAGTAAGAAACACATTTTTCATTATGACCCAGCACATGTGCATATAATCACACACATAACTGAAGTTTCACAAAAACTACCCTTACTATGTATGATGACTCTAATACTTTCTATTTTCTTTCTTCTCTCTGCTCCCCCTGGAACTCTTTTCCCTCCATGCCCTCCTCCCTAATCACATACAGGAAGCTCTTTTTATTCTTGTCATCATACCACCATACTGGAGCCCCAGGGAGCCAGATACTTCCCAGGATGCAAAGCCCAGCAGGTAGAAAAGGAGGGATTCAGAAAGAAGGAAATTCTGCTGGTGCTGGAAGAGTCTATTTTTCTTCTGGTCCAAGAAAGAATTCTATACCCATATTCTCTCAGAAACAATTTTATTGCTGGGGAGCAGAGTTGTACTGCTGGAATAAAGAACACTAGAGGTAAAAAAAAGGCTCAGATATTAGTCTGGGAACTTAACCAACATATATGACAATGATCCTATAAGAAAATTCTTCCTAGGTTCCAAAGTTTTTAAAACATAAAGCATTTCTAAATTGGGAAAGGGGTGCTATTTATACAATGTCCTATGTCAGAGGCTGGTAAACTACTGCCTGTGGGGTCAAATCTAGCCTGCAGCCTATTTTACTATAGCCCCTAAACAATGGTTTTTACATTTTTAAATGGGTGAAAAAAAACAAAAGAATATTTTATGGCACAGGAACATTACATAAAATTCAAATTCCAGTATTTATAAATAAAGTTTTATTAGAACAGTCACCTGGAGAGTGCCTAGCCAGCTCAGTCAGAGGAGCATGTGACTCTTGATCTCAGGTTTGTGGGTTTGAGAACACAGTCACATTCATTCATTTATGTATTGCCTATAAATGTTTTTGTGTTAAAATTAGTAGCAAATAGTTGCAAAAGAGACTGCCCAAAATATTTACTATCTGTCACTTTACTAAAAAGTTTGTGAACTCCTTGGTATTTGAAAGGATTCAACATTCATTCACAAATATCGTTTAAACACTCTTTATGTGTCAGACACTGGGAAAACTAGAGTGAATAAGTCAGAGATGGTTCCCCCCTCATAAGTATTCATGGAAGGCAAGTGAAAACAAAAGCTAGGGGGAATAAAAAGCACTTGGTTTGTTGTGGGAACAAATAAGGTGGCAAAAGATGAAGTTGGAGAAGGGCCATATCAAGCAATGACTTTAAGGTCACTGTAAGGATTATACATTCCTCTAATATTTTATTGTGTATTCAGTTTTTTGTAGAATTAATCTCTTTATTCACAATGTAAAGATAAATAATGTCTACTGATGTAGAATCACAAAGTCTGATTTAAAACTGTTACAGTTCACTTGAACCTAGCATTCTACTGCTTTCCTTAAAAAAGTCATTGCATTGATTACAAATATCTGGAATAATATTTCAAAGTTTAAAAAGTTTCAAGTGTATTATGTGAGTGTGCTTGCATTTGTGTATATAGCCTTTAATCCTCACTGTACTCCTGTAAGGTAGGGGTGTAATAAACTCCATTTTACAGATGAAGATTACGGAATTTTCCCAAATCCACACAGTATATCACACCATGATTTAAAAAAAAAAGGCCCAACACCCAATTTTCTCCCTAAGAATGCCTGCTCTTTCTACTATATCAGTCCAAGAAGTGCATAATTACTTTCACTGAATTTAAGATAAAGAACGTTCTTACTACTATTTGTTTTTGAGAAAATCATTCTGTTTTAACCAACAGCTATATTTGTACCAACAAGATTAGCTTTTATTTCTATTAACTAACCCTTACTGGCCAACAGGTTTCAATGGTAGAAAATTCTATAATCTGTAACAGACTGGGCTCTTCTGATTTCTTCTGCTCTCTGGCTTAGTGAGCTGATATCTTTACCTATAATGAAAACAAGACCAGATATTAATTTTAAAATATTGTTTAATCAAGCTGCTAAATGTATGTTGCTAACTAGGAATTACAATTCTTGGTGTGAGGTTATTCTAAGGCTGTAGTAGTGAAAGATAAGATCTGTGGACAAAAGATCAAAACCACCCTTCACTGATTCAAAACGTTAAAAGTATAACCAACACTCTTCTTCTCTGACCCTAATCTTTTAATTTTACTCCATCCTTCAGAAGTAAGCATGAGCTTGAATAGCTTATTCCTCAAAAAATCATTCTGATAGAGGCAGTTACTAGAAAAAATAGTACCTGACTGTCTGTTAGGCCCTCTCAGCAGTTAAAGCCTCCTAATTTAATTGTTTCTATTATTTCTAGCCCTCTCAGCAAACAGGCAGTTTCTATTTACATTTTAACAAACAATTAGCAATTAATTTCCTAATTCAACACCCAAACCAGATGTATGTATCTCTAAAGAAATAAAGAAGAGAATTAAAAAACGTCAGCTGGTAAGATTTGTTATGTAATATTTATGTAAAATGAAAGGATGATCAGGAGCTATTTAATCATTTTCCCCATCACATAGAAAGACATTTTACTCTACTTCTGAATGTCTACTGATCAAATTGCTTTACTATTATCATGCCTATCTTGTATAAGTTAGTTATCTCACAACTGCCTTTGCTCACTATTTACCATTCTCTTTTAACTTTGACTTTTCACTTCTCCCCATACCATTTTAAAGTATACTTACACAAGCAGTTTCAGGTCTTAGCTTAAATAAAAACACTTAGCAATTTCTATTCACAAATAATACACTATGAAATTCCACTACCAATTAACACAAAACCTACCAAACCAGTTATTTTTCAAGAACTACTTTAAGGTAATAATAAATAAAATGACCTATTTATAATATTTACAGGGTAAAACTACACTTCTTTATAGAAGATGGCTTACCAAAGACAGCTTTACCTGCTTCCATAATGAAAGAAACCAAATGAAAAGAGGCAGCCACCATTATACTTTTAAATTCAGTAAAGTTTAATGTTTCTTCTGGTTTTATCTCTGTGTAATAATACAGTTTTTCCTAGTCAGAGATGCTGCTGCTGAACTTCTGCCAATATAGAGTTGATTTCCCTGTGCCAAGCACTACCTCCCCCTCCTACCAACAGTAGAGGTTTGAAATCTTTCACAGATAAAAATATTCAAGCTAACTACTTAGAGGCCACAGCCCTGAATAAAAATAAGGACCCATAGTATTAACTATCCTTTCAGCCTTTATTGTAAGACCTCGATAACCTGTAAAGATATCAAACTCCTAAGAATTAAGATACAAAGTATGCTGTTTCTACCTCTGAATCTTCAACCATACCAACAGTAACTATGTTACATGTTTAAAACAATAAAGAGGTGATCTTGTGAAAATATAGGCATATGAAAAGGAGTAAAGTCAAAATTTCAGAGAACTAGAAATGGTTAGTAAATAAGAATATGAATTAGCAGATGTACAAAATCTAAATGTAGGCACTAGCCACAAAAATTCAATAAACTCTGGTCTGTGTTTTATTATCTCTTTTTTAAGAGTTTTCTTTTTTTTTTTTTTTTTTTTTGTTTCCTTGTGAGATGTTGTATTCAAAGTCCTCAGGTGCACAATAAGCCTATCCCTTCTTTTTAAGGAATAAGCAGGGCAAATATGAGGTGACTAAGAAAATCTGAGAGGAAGACTGGCTAAGTGTAGGCAAGTTTTAGAATACAGAGAATGTTCAAAGCTAGAAGGGTCTTGGAGAGTCTTTCCAGTTTAGGTTGATGTAACAGCCTCCTAATCTCACCTCTTCACTTCTACATATCTCCAACAGATTTTCCAGAGAGCTGCCAAAGTGATCTTAACACATAACCCAGATCCAGTTCCTCCTTAAAACTCTGCTTCCCACTGCCCTTTGGATTTTATTCTAACTCTTTCCCACATTATATCAAAGCCCCTGCATGATCTGGTCCCAGGCTATCTCTCCAGTCCCAAGCCTGCATTCACTTCTTCAGGCAGATAGACAAACATTTACTGAGCTTCTTTCTATTCTGTTCTGGAAACTGTGCATCCCCTGAGGGTACTGTAATAAAGGTGAGACCCCCCTCTTAGAGTGTACACTCCAGTAGTGGAAAGTGCAGATAGTAAATAGGCAGATAAACTAAGTAACTAGAGATTTGTGGTATGTGAAGTGAGGCGAATAAAGAGTTACCCTGTCAGGGCCCTGTTTGTTTCTGTCAGAACTCATATGATGATTTGTAATTATTTTTATTCATTTGGCTACTTACTTTAAGACTATAAGCTCCATAAGCACATAATCATATCTGTCTTGTTCAGTGCTGCATCCCAAGCACTTAGCGGTGTCTAGCATGTAGTTCAATATTTGTTAATAAATGAATACTTATTTCATCCTCTTTAATTTAGAGATGAGTAAAATGAAATCTTAGTGATTGCCAAGGTAAAAGAAGAGTAAGTAGCAAAGTAGGAATTTGAATGAGGCTCTTAAGTTTTAGTCCAAAATATTATACCACATTCAAAATACTGATCTCAAAACTTAAATGATTATGTTTTCAAAGCTTGCAGCTGTTACCCTATAAGAGACTTAAGAATCTTTCAAGACTTTACTTTTACATGAAAAATTTTGAAACACTTAAGGTTTAAGTGAAATTAAGAAAAATATTTTAAATTCCAATAAATAGAAATGAAAATGTACTCCAATGTTTCCTTTTAATGCATGCTGGAACAAGGAGACCTTAAAGAACTCTTCATAAAAAAAAAAAAAAAAAATTATCTGAATGTTCTAGATATTTCCTGGCTCCTATTTGGCACTCTTTAGTGATATTTTCTTTGGCTGAATCATTTAGTCAGAATATTATTTCATATTGACTGATAAGTAATTTACCAGCAAATTAAAAAACATATTCCAAGAAATGAATCTATATTTTTAAGTGTTTTTACAGATTATATTCTTAAAAATAAGACTTAAACACAGGTTAGAAGCTAATATGTGTATGTAACATCTACTATAAACCATTTACTGTTATGTGGCATGTTACTTCATTTAATACATCGTGGTTTACAAATTTAAAAAATTAATCTAAGAGGTTTAGAAACTTGCCAAGATCTCATAATTTGCCCTGCCCTGGTTTCTTAAAATAATGCTTTGGAGCAAGCTTGACTTATCATGTATAGTCATAAAGATGTGAAGACCCACAGATATTTCCTAATAAATGTTTCATTTCTATAAAGTATATATTATAAAGTTCGAAATCTTAAGTAGGAAAATTCCTTTCTCAAAGCTTTATATATAGATAGGCTTATTTTTATTACAATATGTAAAGATGGTTCATTTTTCAAATCTTTTAAAAAGCAACCACTCCCTAATGGGAATTTCTAATAATTATCTTATTGCTTTACTTTTCTTCAGCAAGTTAGAGAATAAAATGATTCCCAATGTAACAAGAGCTACTAAGAAAATAGTTAACTGAAGAAAAAAGTGCTTTTATCTAGTCCAAAAGAATGATATTGAAAAGGTTTAGGATTCAGACATGAACAGCATATATCAAGTCAGTCAGAAAAGTTTCTAAATCTACTTATACAGAACCAAGATCTACTGTGAGGAAAATGCCTCACGAAGATTTCAAAGAATATAATCTGAATGGCCAGCATGAGCAATAATTGCAATTACTGTAATCTGACCATTATTTAAATACAAACAACATATTGAGCCACGAGTGCTTAGAATTCTTTAACTATACAATGAAGACTTTTCCATCATACAGTGTCTCTGCCCCTGTAAAAGAATATCACACATACTCACGTTTCCTATGTACTCTTATTATTCCAAATCTATGTCTGTATTTTCATTTGTGCTTATAATCTAAATCCGTATCTGTCTTTAGAATCTCTTTAGTTATGAAAATGCACCCTATTTTCTCCTGGTTTATTTCCTTACCAATTTTATTTAGTAGTGCTACCAAATTGCTCTTCTATATTCCACATTTTTATATATTTGAAACATCCTCAAGATCTGTATCATCCACTCCTATCCCCTCTTAGTTTTAATTACCTTTCATCTGATTGAACCCCCTTGACTAAGATTGTTTTACTTCTTCAAGCAATTATAAACATCTTCTCATCTCATAAATCTCTTCCTTAGAGTTAGTCAAAATTCCTTCATTTCAACTTGCCTTCCATCATGGTCAGGTTTACTGTCAAATGTTCTCTGTGTTAATGATACTATTTTGTACATTTTCCTTCATATTAAGATGAACATCCCTCTCAACTACCTGCCAAGATTATTTTTTTTCCCTATTATTAGGATCTATCTACGTCCTCCAGCAAGCCTTTCTTGGTGGGGGGGGGGGGGGGGGGGGGGGGGGAATCTGAACTCTTCAAAATTACAATCTAATTTTGTTTTAACACCTTTATGTGTGCTTAATTTATCCTGCGAATCCAGAAGAGAAAACAGCTTAGACAGAGCAGGTCCATGTTCTCCCTTAGGAAGAGTTTTCCCTATATTCTGTACATAAGTACACATTCTCTATTGTAGATTAAATAATGAGCA
This sequence comes from Panthera uncia, assembly GCF_023721935.1. Classification (NCBI taxonomy): domain Eukaryota; kingdom Metazoa; phylum Chordata; class Mammalia; order Carnivora; family Felidae; genus Panthera; species Panthera uncia. The sequence goes on from NW_026057584.1 coordinate 81,460,906, forward strand.
CATTTTTCAGCTCCCATATTTTTCACTGCACATATTTACTTTGTAGTTTCCTTCTCTAGTCAGAATATTGGGTGGAGAGAATAAGGAATTGTTGAGCTAGGTAGGTCACTATTTCTTAGGAGGTTAGAACCCATTAGTTGATCACTGAATTAATTAATGGATCACAACAAAAAAAATAGTGAAATAGAATATAAAAATAAATAAAAGTCTTACACATAGTACAAGTTCACAAAAATATTTCTAATACATATACATATTTATGTTTAAGGGAACTGAGTCATGATGCAATGTGTCATTTCTTATTGTGAGTTATAGTCAAAAAAGCTGAAAGTCACAGAACTTGATTCTCTCTAAGATGCCTTCGATATCTCTGCAATTCCAATTACATTAAAATATTTAGTCTAAGGATCAGAAACACAGCATTTCAAAAAAATGAAGAGAACTTAAGGACAGCAGCAAAACAACAACCAGCAAAATCATTTTTTCTTAATAAAATATCACTATTAAACTCTAACCTTAGGATTATAGAATCATAAAGCTTTTAGAGACAGAAAAAAAGTTCAGGAATAATTAATCCAAGTTTATTGCTTTAGTACATAAAAGAAAATTCAGGCCCAGAAATTAAAAAATTTCACTTCATTCATTCACTAAACATTTGCTCAGCACCTAATGTGTGCCAGATTCTAGGACTGGGTCTGTAGATAAAGAGGTCTTCGGAGAGCTCATAGTCTAAAGTGTATACAGGCAAATAAACATTTGCAATAATTGCTGGAATCAAGATCATTTAGAAGAATAGAAAGTAACTAGCTCAATCTGGGTTGGGTGGCAAAAAAAAAACCTGCTTCCAAAGAGGGGATATTTCTCAGTCGTAAAAATTTAGGAGTTAGCCAGGTAAAGGACGAAGAAACAACATATACAAAGGTACCATACTGATACACAATAAAGGAGGACACATTCAAAAAACTGCAAGTCAACTTTGTACAGCCGGAATATAGGACTCACACTAAGGAGGAGCCACATCAGAATACCTAGTATTTATGTGATATTTAATCTTCAAATTACTCTCTCAGGGAGGCACTGTTAATATACCCATTTTGTAGATGACAAACTGAAGCACAAAAAGTGAAGTGATTTGCCCAAGGTTAAACTGTGAAGCCAGGATGTAAACCAGGGAAATATAACTCCCTTAGCCAACCAATATACTAACATGTTAGAGAAAACATACAGGAACCAATGATAAAACACCATTCTAAGTACATGCCATTCCAAGACTTTGGGTTTCATGCTAAAGGTGACTCACAGTGAAACATTTTAAGTAGGAGTGACATATTTAGATTTATCTTTTAATGAGATCAATCTGGAAGTCACATGTGGATGGAATGGAAGAGGAAGTAGTGACAAGATCCTAGGTAGTCTTAACTAGAAAAGTGCAACAATAATTCAGGTAAGAGAAATGATGAATGAGCTGGACAGTGGCAGTGCTGGCACCAGAACCAAAGTCCACTGACGCCACGACCACATTCTTGTTCAGTATCCATAAGAACCTCCGATTTTTTTCCTTTAAGCCCACCATTTAACAGTTTTTAAAAATCGAACCTCAAAGACAATACATTTCCTTTAGATCCCTTTATTAAATGTGACTACTAGATGCATTTGGGTATATGCAAGTGCCTAACAGAAATCCAGTTGGAGAATGACGGAAAGTCAATTGCTATCTACAGTAGTTTTCTTACCTCTTGACTTCTCCTTCTCCTTCCCCTATACACTATTCCTGGAACTTTCATGTTCAATAGTCAATTTGAAATCAATGTTCTGTCTAGACATGACTATCATAAACTAACAAAATTAAATCTACCACAGAGGAAGTCTGATGTGGTTCCAGCTGTAGCAATAAATATATTCTCTGGTCTGGTCAAATTTTGGCTTAACCAGAGATGATGAATGAATAGTAACAAAAGACAGACTTTCTGAAAAAAACAAAGAGTTAAAGAAAACCAGAATATTAAAAAGGGTGTAAGAGCAATCTACAGTTCAGGTCATTTGATTCCAAGAGAGTAACACTACTCCCAAGTGTAAGTGTGTGTGTGTGTGTGTGTGTGTGTGTGTGTGTGTGGTATTCCAGAAACCAACAATTTAAAGAACAGTGGAAAAGACTATCTGGTTAATTCTCAAACATCCTAAATTGAACCTGTTTTCATTTAAACCATGGGTGTGCCCTCTTGAGCCACCCCTGATGCTAAGCAACAAGTGGGTTCCACAAGCAAGCAGCCTATAGTTTAGGGAAGTACAGAAGGAACAGTGGGGAGCGGGCCGGGAAGAGAGTAAACAAAGAAGGCAGAAAGTGGAAAGGGAACAGAAGAGATTATAAATTACAGAATATGGAATAAAAAGTGAAGGAGTACTAGTGACCCCAATATCAAACACTGCTAACCTTACTTTGACAAGTAGCAACATAAAAGAGCATGAAAAGACAAATTTAAATCACAGATTTCTGAGACACCAAAGATGAGATATGAGAGTACACTACTTACAAAAGTAAAAAAGCAACAAAATAGTTTTAGAATCTAAAGGAACATTTAGAGATTATTAAAATCTCATTTGGTTTAGTTATGCTTTACTTCTCATGAAACAAGGAGTCTGGTAAACCCAAAAGGTAAAAATGTCAATAGTACCAGAGATATATATGTATGGGGAAGTGTTACAAAGATAGTATAAGGCGTATTTGCATACTTGTTGTGGGAGAGATTTCAGAATTTTTCCTTTCACTGGTGTAGTGCCACTTAAACTTTTTCACTTTAATCCTTACCTGGCTGGTTAACTTCCTTAAAACCAGATTTCAAAACAAAGTAAGCACTTATTAATTATGGTCAAATTTTAACCTTAAAAAGGACAAGGGTCTGTGATAGAGCACAGAATATTAATTAGTATACCCTACATGAGCCTAATGATAACCAAAACCCAGCCAATGGTTCTTCAGAAAATTATGTAATTAAGAAACTACTTTAAAAGTTTCTTCAAATTGGGGCACGTGGGTTGCTCAGTCCAGCGTCTGACTCTTGATTTCAGCTCAGGTCATGATCTTAGGGTCATGAGATGGAGTCCACGTTGGGCTCCACACACAGTGTGGAGCCTGCTTAAAATTCTCTCTCTCCCTCTCTCTCTGCTTTCCCCTGCTCGCGCATGCACGCGCGCACACACACACACACACACACACAACACACGCTCGCTCTCTCTCAAAAATAAATAAATATTTCTTCAAATTAAAGTTATCTAAAAAAGATGAAATACCCTTTTAAAAAACCCTGAATTTATACTCTGAAACCTTTCACAGACATTTAACAGTAAACATATTTCTTCCATATAAAACTTACAGGCACCATGTTCATCTCTTTCTCTCACACATAATCCTGTTGCCACCACACAGTCCAGACACTGATTTTAATAAGGATAAAAGGAAATATCCTTAAAGATGATTATTACAGCAAAGACACTACTGGATCAAAAGCAAATATAATTAAACTTGATACCTTGACCAATCATTCATCCTATTCACGAATATACAGTCTTCATGGACTCTCCATCATAGCAAAGTGATTGGAGAGTTTATTCGTAAGTCAACAAAATATTTTCATTAAAGTATAATAAGATGAAATAATGTGCATACCTATAGTCTGTTTCTCTAATATAATCATTCTAATTTTAAAAGATAAAAGATGAAAGCTCTCAATACAAGGTCACCTAGAGATCAATAACATGTACTTGTAAAATTTGGATGATTGACCGTGGGAGAGGAAAGCAAAGCCCTTTTACTAATATACCCATGCTTTCAAAAATGAAAAGTTTAAAATAAGCCTTCTTATTGTCAATACTATTGACATTTTGAGCCAGATAACCCTTCACTTCGGAAGGCTGTCCTGTTCATTATGAGATGATTAGCAGAATCCCTGCCCTTTACCCACTAGATGCTAGTAGCACACCCTCCCCCACAATTGTGACAAGGAAAAATGTCTTCAAAGGCCCCCTGGGGGGAGAGGTGCAGGGGCAAGGAGCAAAAGACACCCAAGCTTGAGAACTACTGTCTTAGAAAAAAATTCAAAATGAATTAGTAGGAGAGAGAGAGTTTATTTTGTTTCTCTTATGGTCTTAATGTTCCAATATATTATATTTGAATTTGATCACAGACTAGATTTAAGAGATTCTGCCTGTAGAAAACAAAGCATTTAATATCTATCACTTGTTAGCCAAAGTTCAGAAGAGTCCCAGAAGATTCACTGTACTGCCAATTCTCCCTCCAACTGCACATACACTCACTCACAGAAACACACACGGGCCACACACACACACACACACACACACACACACACACACACAGTATTGTCTAACTGAAGTGAAGGAAATGCAGATAATTACTTTATTTCCAGTTCTTATTTCATGGAATATATGGACCAGACTCCTTCAGCTCTCACAGAAATCCAAACAAATTCTCTACTTATACAGTACAATTCAAATGCCACAATAGCTGCATCATTCTAGGTAGGATAAACCTAAGTACTAGAACAAGTATTAAACTCAGCTTCACAGTTTAAGGAATTATGAAGAAAGATACAAATTAACCACAATGCTTTAAAAACATACAAATAAAAATCTAAGAAATAGATCTGTGTTTTGAAACAGAATCTGAGGAAAGATAAGGAGAATGAAAAAATTCAAATACAAAAGGAAGCTGAAGGCATTTGAGGATGAAGGAAAAACTCCAAAATGTTTCCCGTGGAATTACAGAAAGAAATTACATATTTGGCCATATTCTACAAGAACGCAGAATATGCAAAATCAGTCTGCAAAATCAGTCTCCAGTATATATAACACAGGATAGAAACTGAAAAATCAAAGTCCACAAAATACTAAAGAAAACAATAAACGTCCATCCAAAAATCCTGAAATACAAGAGCTCTTTACCACCATTTCTCATTTGCTTAAAAAAAAAAAAATCCAGAAACTAAAAACTGACAACTTGAAAAATTTTTTAATTCACATAAAAATAGCCATCCTCATGCTTCCAGCATGCCAAATTTACATATTACACAGAAAAATCAATTAGGAAAAGAAACATAATAATTTTTTAGAGTATATTTGATTCATAACAAAAGCCTTTTAAAAAAATCAGATATTTTAAGTACTAAAAATCTTCATACATAAACATGGATTAAAGTCTTTCAGATGATTTCAATGATCTTCAGTAGAATTATATTTTAGTTCAACTAGGAATTTTTATTTGAAAAATAAACTATGCAACAATATTTAGTAGCAATTTTATGTAATTCTGTGTGCTATATATATATATATCTATATGCTCTAGAGCAACAAAATTACTGTATTTTAAAATTTTAGTTATTAACCTCTTGGCCCAGTTAAAACGATCCTACAAAAAAACTAATGCTCAATTCTTTTTACTTCCAAACCAAGCAGAGGAAGCTGTAAGATCTGTAGCGACAGCGTGCTTTTCCAGAAGTAATACCTTGAGACTGCTCAAGAATAACCTCCTTCACCAATTAGTGTGACTCAGGTGGGTTTGGGAGGGAATAATGTCCACAATTCCTTGGTCAGTGGCCATGATGCCCCTCCTCCTCAAGGGCAGGAGATCAGAGAAAGGGATTTGAACAAGAGGAGTTTACCAACCAGAACATACAGAACACAGGATAAAGAGTACTACGGGAAAAATAAAAACTACACAGTTAAGTCATGTCACAAAAGCAAAAGGTTTAATGTTATCAAGGTATTCATTCATTTCAGAGACACCATTGTTTATCTTCTTCCCCAAACCGTGCACAAAAAGAACTGTCAGCCTGCCTTAAGCATGTTCCTTCTTCCATTTAAACAGACATGATTCTTTGGTTAATCTCTGGCAATGATCGCCATTTCACAACACATTTAGCCCACCCGGAACTGATCAATACCACTACAGACATAAGACTAGACTTTATCCATTTATTAACCACAAGGAAATGTACCATTCAGCAAAATTCTATACATTACAAAAGATTCTATTAAGGGGGGGGGAGGGTTGGGAGGATGGACACACACACATACCACAGAGGTACACAAAGAAAAGACTAACACCCTCTAATTTCCCTGTAGCAAACGAGATAAAGACATGGCCATGAAACCTGTCAATTCGTTTCCCCCCCCTATAATTCTGTCACAACCTAATAACTGAATATTGAATTTTATGATAAACAGATCCATTGTGACTTTAAAATTGTTTCATCTATCAAACAAACTCTCCTGTTGTGTACATTTGCACCTTTGAGCTAGATGATATATTCATTTACAGAATTTCAAATACAAAGGACTAGATAGTTTTCCAACCACTGGTTGCAAGCATAGAACGTTCTCACAAAATCAAAATTTCAAATATAAAAGGACCAAATTATTCTTCCAACCTTGGGCAAAACCTATTTTATGATTATAGTGTATTTGACAGTATGAACAATCTCAAATGGCTGCTCTAAACCAAAAACAATGCTTCAATACAACGCGTTTAAAATAAGTATTCCGTAGGTAAGCAAAATCTATGCCAGAAAAGAGCACATAAATGGTGGTTGAAAGCCAGCACATTACCAACACACAGAGGCATACCTCTCCAGCACTGGGTTATTGTTAATACTCCAACAACAACAACTACAACTATTTTTAACACTGCTGGACAGTGAAGTTGAAGAAAACGTAAAGGGAGACCCAGATGAAATTGCTGATATGATGCATTGTTTCTCACGGTCAAAATTAAGTAACAACTGGCTTGATCTCTGTCGTGATAGTCACTGGTGAAGCACTAATTAAAAGCCAATTAAAATAAAACACCCTTATTTTGGAGAATGCCACAGTAAATGACATTCCAGAAAACGCCTTTCGGTTCTCAAACCTTTGCATAGATTGTCACTTGTGGTATCTGTGGCTTAACTGCAACCCAACCAGCGCTGTCATCCAGTGTTATGGCCACAAACCATGACTTTCTCACTTCCACAACAGAGCAGTCACTCTTATCAGTTCGCCAGCCTAACTCTAGACGAGAAAAATTCACGGAGGTTTCCAGATCACAATCAGACCTGGGGGGTCGCAGCCGAGGGGCTCCGGGTTGGGGAAAACCTCCCCAGGCTCCACTGGAGCTCGCCGACCCAACAACAACCTCGGCCAACAACAACCGCGGCCGCCAGCAGCGGCGGCAGCGGCAGCAGCAGCAGCAGCCCCGCCGCGCCGGGCTCCATGCACCTACCTGAAGAACAAGAGATAAGAAAGACGGCAAACGCCAACTTTGCAGCAGCTCCCATTTTCCCGAGGCTCCGAGGAATCCGTAGGAAGTTCTCGCTAGATATCCAGTTCCCTGGGTCTTCCTCGGAGACAAACCTCCTGGTGTAAAATCAACCGTCATAAAACATATTCGGAAGCCCCGACCAAAAAAAACGTTCACGGGGTTAAGAAGAAAAAAAAAAAAAAAAAGAGAGAGCACAACAATAAAAAAAAAAAAATGCACCACGGGGGAAAAACCGCCACACACACGCACAACACACAAAACCAAACAACGAAAAGCCAACAACAACAAAAGCGGGTTTAAATCACTGTCAAAATCACTGTCAGCTCCGCTCGCCTCTTGGGTCTCTCGGAACAAAACGCCAGGCTGAGGCGACGAGGAGGCGGCGGCGTCCGCTGCCGCCCGGACAGTCCGGGAACCGAGCTGGGTCCGACGTCCGGACCGACCTTCAACCCGGACACCCAAAGTCCGCGGACCACTGACGGCCGAGCTCACGGCCGTGGCGGCCGAGGCAGCTGCGGCGCGGGGAAGGAGCAGCGGGCGGCGGCGGCGGCAGCGGTGCAAGCGGCGGCCAAGTTCTGGTCCAGGCTCTGGCTCCGGCTCCGGGCTCCGGGCTCGGCCGCGTTTTCGGTCCCCTGGCCTCCGCCGGCCCCGCCCCCCAGACTTCCGGTTCCGGCCCGAAGCTGGAAGCCAGGCACCGCGGAGAAACGCTCCGCCGCGGCGGCGGCGACGGCGGCGGCGGCAGCGGCGGCCGGGCGCAGCGCGCGTGCCGGGCCGGGAGCGCGAGGAGATTGTCGGGGAAGCGAGGCGGGAGCGGGGGAGGGGTGAGTGCGAGGGCGGGGCCGGCTGGAGGGCGAGGAGGCGGGGCGGATGGAGGCTCGATACCGCGAGGCCTCGGCGTCCGGCCTGCTGGGCCTGCTGGGCTGCGGGGCTCGAGTGGGTGGGTGACTGGATGCGATCGGGGACCCGGAGCACCTGGTTTTCTACTCGCGCACCCCGCTGGTCTCTTTGGAGCGTACATTCGCAAGATCAGTGGGAGCCCAAGAGGAACAGGAGCCTGAGGCAGGGCGGGTGGCCAGTGACTCCGACGGGCGTCTGCGGCACCCTGTCTTTCCTCTGGGGGGACGCCTCGTCCGCACGGAGGCGCGGAGGAAGCCGGGGTGAGCCAGTCCGAGCGGAGCTCAGTGCGCGCGAGCTGGTGTCTGTGCCCCCAGTCTTAGCTCCGCGTCCCAACCCTGTAGCTACTGCTTAAGCGTTTTGTCTTTTGGCTAAAAAAGAAGGGGAAAAACTCGTGGAGGATGGGCTGTCAACCCGGTCAGGATATCCATGGCAGTTATCACCGTGTGCAATTTGAGTGCATTCCCACCATCCCTTTTATACACAAAGCATTGTGTTGAGAACTCTTCTCCACATAATAGGTTCGCAAATACTTATTACGTGCCGAAGAGGAAACCTGATTTCGATCGACATGTTTGATGGTCAGACAAGTATTTACTTTTTCAAATTTTAGTTCTTTTAGGACTTATTTTTACCCCTTAATACGAGTTGATGGCTTACAAGGTGCTGTGCTGGAGGCACGGAATGGATCCTAAATGCAAAAACAGGATCCCTACCTCAAGGAACTCACAGTATTTGCTATACTTGAAGTTGGCTACAAAATACAAACTTAAAACAGTATTAAAGGTACTACCTTTCTCATTTACCACACTTTAGCGAGCTCCGTGAAGGTAGGAATCTTACGTCTTCTCCATTTTATTATGCCTGCACTCAAAGTGTCTAGCATGTGATAGGTGTATAATTGTATGGATGACTAGGGGATTATTGCCTTTTTTTTAAGTGCAATATTCTTGCGTGTATTCTATAAATTTGGGGGTTTATTAATAAAGAATAATAAAACAACTGTACTGTACGGCTAACTCATGTTTTACTGGTGGTTTACTGATTCCCACATTTTTCCCACAAAGCCAAGCCTTCTCTCTTGTATTCACATTTTATTTTTCTCTTCCTCTAAATTACTCTATATTTCTGTCTATTAAGTTCATCCTGTAATTATCTGCCCATTTCTACAACTTGTCAAGGTTATTAGTAATTATTGTGACTCTTTAAACTCTCTCCAAGATTTCCAGTTCTCAAGTTGTGGTGCTCAGAATTTGACTGATATTGTGCAAGAGTTAAGAAAAGTCCCAAGTTGGTCTTCAGGGTGTCTAAATGATCTCATATTATGTAATTCTCTGAACTTTATGAGCTGGTCAGAGGAATAAATATAAACCTTCTTGCATTCTCCAGTTGCACTAAAAGTTGCCACTAATGTTTCTGGAAGCGAAGAGTGTATTTAATTCATTCAGGAATTTGATGTCGGTTATACCCTGGATCAGGCCTCACTGTTGTCTTATCTCTGCATCACTTCCATATTTCTTGAATTGTGAAATCAGAGCAAGTGGAATAACTGGAATAACCAGTAATAGGACTAAAACTTGAAAATATATTCCTTATCTAACCACCTAAATTTGCCAGTAAAAGAATGTAAGAGAAGGTGGAAATTATTTTTCTGTAGTATGAAAGAGGAGCAACAAGTCCACGTACACACTAGAAGACTATTCTTCTCTAATAAAGAGTTTAACCCCATGGGAGAAGTTATTAATATCCAGTAACAGTAGTTACCTATTTTGTTCCTAAAATCCCCCATCCTCTGTATATTTTTAAAAATTCAAAAATAATTTAACCTAGTAAGACATGAGAGAATGTGACTAATTCCCACTGGAATTCCAAAGGTTAAAAAGAAGACAAAGGTAGCTGCAGCTAACCCTACTGCCCCTCTTTCTTTCCTATTTCTAGAATCACTTTTTGTTAATCTACATATCCAACACCTCCCTAACAGTGCAATCTGCACAAACTGAGGAAGAAAGGAAGGAAGGAGAAGAAAGGGAAAGGAAACATGAATTCTGGTCTGCCAGAGCATTAGACAATTATGTATTAAACATCTTTAGCTAACACCACTCAATCTCCATGCCTGAGACCTGGTCTTCTATTCACTCTAATGCTGGAATTTCAAGTCCAGAGTTCAGACAAGAAGTTCAATTGAACTGCAAGTTTTTCCCAGCTGGAGGAATCTTGAAAGGCCAATTCAATCTAGAAATTCAAGTGTATGTTGGCTAGATGAGGATACAGAGGTAAACAAGTGTCATAGACTGCTTCCAAAATAAAGGACAATTGATTTTTTATGCTAGAAACTCATATGGCTCTAAAAGGTATGGAGTAAGTTTAAATCTTCAGCTCTGAAATAGAGCTGGAATTGAATTAGGTCAGATTTGAACGTACCTTTGAGATTGGGTGGTATGCCATATATTGTGAAGAAACCCACTGTAATGTACTCACTTGCCTTTGGACATACCAACAGCCACATATAAATTAAGCATAGACATGCCAGATCTCTCTTCCTTTATCGTCAGTAAAATGACTAAATTCTTTGGAGTATGAAGGATGTTGAATTTCCCTAAGATGAAGGATTTAAAAATATTTCTGCTGCTTTCGATATACTCTAAAAGTATATATTTGTGTAACTATGTGAAAGTATACTATAAAGGTACTATAAAAGTCTTCTCCTGTGTTCAGATAACATGGATGTTCCTGAAGTGGCATAAGTAATGAATTTTTCATATACCAATGCTGTAAAGCATAGTACATGGGGAAAATCTTGGTAACTTGGTAAGTCAAAGGAAGGCAAATAATAGCATATCTTCTATGAACATTCTCCTCTCCCTAAATGCTCAAGGTGGAAATGAAATTCCCCATATCCTAGCTTTTGCTACTGCTACTCCTCTCTTTTTACTTAGATCTAGGCATAGCATTGCAGTATGTCAATGGTGGGGTGTAAGGGGAGGAAATAATGAGAATATAGATGTGGGAATGGACGTGGGACAAAACATGAAGGCAGAATATTTTAAGGCAGGAAAATGAGTTAGGAAAGTTAGGAAATACTAGCTGTGGTGGAAATAATGTATCCAGCACTTTGATAAAAAGGCTATACTAACCAGTAGTAATAGAATCCTCAACAACCAACTGGTTCTTGTGTAACATCCCAAGGGTAAATTTTGACTTTTCTCCCACTCTCATGTCCTTCAAAATCCAGAGGTATTTTCCCACCCTCCAATTTATATTCATGACTACAGGGACTTAGTTTTCTGTTTTCATAGTTTTATAACTTTTTTTCAACTAATTTTCTAACTTTTATTTCTAAATTGTATGCCTATGTTATACATCTTATGGCTTTTATTTTGTTTTCTATTTTACTTCTAATGGTTTTCAACTCCTCTTTCTATAACAAAGGCTACATGCGCTTTGAGATATAGTGAATAAATCAATCCCAATGACCCCAGTCATTCATTCAAGTTGGAGTAAAACAACACTACTCAAAAATGCAGTTCTCAAACCAGCGTTGGCTCAAACTCTTTGTTATGATCTTCAATGCGATTGGCATAGACATTGACAACATTCAATTAAAAAGTTTTATAGAAACTTAAAGAATAATGTTAAGTCTGTGGAAGTTAAAAATAATTGGGCTTATATTTTGTTTTTTTTATTTCGTGTTTTTAGCAATTTAGTTTTATTGTATTTTATAAAAGTCTCATAGATGGGAAAATCACCATAGATCATTTGAAAGGACTGGAGTGGAAAATAGGCTATATACCTAAGACTGTCTCAAAAATAGTGCTTTCCATCCATTTTAACAAATGTTTAAGATCTTAAATAAAGCTTTGATGGTTATGGCCCTAAAATTGTCTCTAATGCAAGACTGCATAAGAATCAATCATTTTCATCACATTGTCCATCTTTATCTGTGGTATTCATTTATTCCACAAGTAATTATTAGCTACAGGGTCTGTCCTAGGTGTTGGTTGTATAATGATAAAAGAAGTGGATATCATCTCTTCCCTCATTTAGCTTACAGTATCATAAGGAAGATGGAAAAATAGCAAGTAAACAAGTAATTGTCAAGTGGGAAAGATTATGTATAAAAGCAGACAGGATGCTGAGATAAGGAAGAGTGGTGGAACTGGAGAGGAAAAAAGGCATTATTTAGAATAAATCAGGAAGGACCTACTAAGGAAGTCGTATTTAAACTGAACCCACAAGACGAAAAGGAGATAGCCATGAATCGAGCTAGTTAAGGAGGAACAGTATGTACAAAGCCTGTAATGTATTCCAGAAATTGAAAAGAGGATTTCATGGCTATGAAGACAGTGGTATGAATAAGGAGAAACAGGAATTCAGGCCCCAGACCATGCAATATCTTATAGACAGAAGTAAAGTCCTTGGATTTTATTCAATGTGAAGCATCAAGCCATTGGACAGTTTTAAGTAAGGGAGTTCTAGCTTAGGTCTTTAAAGATTATTCTTGCTCTTATATGGAGAACAGGTTGTAAGAAATTACCAAAGAAAGCAGAGACCAGTGAGAAAGGTGTCACAGTAAGTCAGGCAAGAGATTATGGTACTATGAACTAATATGGAAAGAAGCAGACAGATTCAAGATATAATTTGGAAGAAGAATCAACAGGATTTACTGATGAATTGGATGACTGCTACTTTTTTCTTAAGCAAAGGATCAGAGATAGTGTCATTGGTTGAGATGGTGAATATTTAGAGGGAGAGATATAGAAAAGGAAGCAGAGAGATGAATAATGAAAGAACTCAATTTTGAAAATGTTAAATCTGAGATGACCGCAAGACATCTGAATAGAGATGTAAAGTAAGTAAGCATTTGGATGTGACTGAAGTTTCACGGAACGGGCAATCCTACAGATACAAATTTAGGAATTATCAGCACATAAAAGGTATTTAAGTCCATGGGAATGAATAAAAGTGTTTAAGTAGAGAGGGGACAGAGAGAAGAAATTTAGCAAATGGAAGATAAAGAGCCAGGAAAGGGGATGAAAAAGTAACAGCCAGAGAGATGAGATAAAAACTGAGAAAGATGTCATACAGATGATTGAGTTCTACCTTGGTTGGGTTTGTTAAGTAAGTGATTTTTGAGTAAAAGAAAAACAAGAAAGTTATAGGAATTGTATTGAAACACTGAATAATGGAATTTGAGTTGGACAGGAGAAAATGCAATCTAGAAGAGGCTGTTGTGGGTAGAGTTGTGACAGGAGCAATGGATTAGAAGGCTGACACCATTTGGACTCATTGCCTTCTGGCTGATATTTAAGCAAGTGAGCTAGGATAGGAACTATTATCTAAGAATAAGAATTCAAGGTTTTGGAGGGGAGTTGTGTCTGTGATGACAGTGGCCAGGGAGTTACCAATGCAGTGATAGAAAAAAATTGTGACTGGCAGTGGATTCAAAATTGGATGTTAAAGCATCCAGTGAGCTGAATGGGTCATTTCTAAGGAGGTGGAAACTACTTAGAATGGTGACAAATATTAGACAAGGGAGTAAAAACATTAAGACTTCAAGAATACAGAGATCTTTCTTGGAGGCTATTAGATGACAGCATTCCTCAATGTTATCTCCAACAAGACAAATGGTTTTCAAAGTGTTTTGTTATACATACTTACTTGATTTTCATTACAACTTTGTTAAATAGGTAGCCTTGATGATATTATTGCCATTTCATAGATTAAAAAAAATGAGTCTCAGTCTAGTACCAGTGCACTAGAAATAGTTATAAAGAGATACATGGTAAAGAAAGTCAATTTATTGTCCTCTATTTTAAATTAAACTCAAATTTGTGAAAAAAAATTGAGGGTGATTTATTAAATTTTTAAAGGCATTCTTTTTAAGGCTTCCTTTCAATGGCACCTTTCCTATATACAAGTATTTTGAAAATTTCTCTGTATTAAAAAAAAAAAAGATTATCTTTACATTTTTTCAAAAGCGTATATTATGCAAAGTAAGGTAAAGTACCAGGCAAAGGAACTATCCGAATATTTGCTCCTTTTTATGATATGGTGAGAGCATTTTTTAAAAAAATCTGTGCTGAGATAAAATTATCATAAAATTTAACAGTAATTATTATTACAACTCCATTCTAGAGAATTATAAGAAAATGAAAAGAGTGGATGTAAGTTTATTGTTATTGTGTGTAAAAGTGAATTTTTGCACTGAGGCAATAGAGAGTAATACATGTGTATGACAAATAATACTCTTTACAATTAAAAAAACAATGGGTAAAGAAAAATTATTTTTCACTTTATTTCTAAAAAATTTTTGTTTTCTCAGGCTAAACAACACTGGATTTTCCCATCTGTTTAAGCATGCAAATTAAAACACTTAGCTGCACTTTATTGTGCTTCATTTTAACTTAGATCAGAAGAATTTTAATCAAAGCAATACTGAGGCTTTGGGGGGAACTGAATTGTAGGAACACTTGTAGTAATTTTAACTGGTCAAAATATATTGTACACATTTCTTTATATTCAAAATTAGTTATTACTACCTACTCATTCAAATAAGTGATCATTTTATCCCATTTTTTAGGTGAACAAATACAGAGGTTAAATGTTTTGCCCAGGGACATAAATTGAATCAGTAGTAGAAGTAGGATTATAACTCCAAACTACTGACTCAAAGCTTAGTCCAATGAGCCATGCTGTTTCTCAAGTAGTAAGCATATTAATTGTCCCTCCAAGCAGGAAACCGAGCTCTAAATGGAGCATGTCCCATCCAGAAGACCTACACAACATAGTAAAGAGACCTATTTCTTTCACTTGAAAAAAAATAACAAAAAAAAATAAAAACAACTTACATACTGAAGCGTCGGACTTACCTTTCTGCAGAGAGAAAATATATGTTATGAATTCAAAAAGTAATACAAAATATATGTTACAGAAAGGCACTATATTTTATACTTATAAAACCAATAGAGTGTTTTAATTTTGTTGTTCAATACTGACATTAGACCTGTAATACACAGAATGCTGAATTTGCAGTATTAGACTAACACCTACATAATTCAGGAATCCATTTTCCCTTTGTTATTTAGACTAACCATAGAAAAATAGCAATTGTACAGATTTTATTTAATATTTGAATAAATGCCTCCCTGACTCATTTTTCTTATTTCAAGTTCACCCAGGTACATACTTTTTCTGACTCAGTTTTAACTCTGCAGTTTTAAAACCACAAATGAAAGACTATATTGAAAGTAGAGATTATGGAAAATTGCAAATTAAAAGTGAATGATTCAACTTCCACTTCTAGCTATGATAGAATAGCTTGTAATATTTTAACTCTCCTGTTGAGAACAACCATTTAAAAATAATATATACAACAACTATTTGGAGTCACCAGAGAAAAACTAAGGAAGCCAGTACCAGGGAATCCAAGATCCCAGAGAGGAAAAAACTGTAATGAATTGAGCCCCACATTCACCTCAGCTTTTCACTTGTGTATTGGCAGATTCTTGGCATGGGTAATAGAAGCTAAGAAGAAGTGTCAGCCTGGGCTTATGGCAATCTCACTGGGTTAGGGAGACAGATGCTGTAGTTTGAGGCTACCAAGGTGATTGTGACTTGAGAGACTAAGATACATGAATTGAGAAAACCATAGAGGAGCAAGCCCGAACTTATGTACAATGTCCCCTCAAGGCATGTGCTGACTCCTAAACTGTGCAGGGTAAAATGCAGAGAAACTAAGTGCAAAGGAACAGCTTGGATGTTAAATAGCTGAGCAGAGATTTTCACAGCCTTGGAAACCTTGGGAGACAGAAATGAAAATTTAGAAACCACCAAGGTGCTAGAGCCTAAGTAAACACCTCAGGATTTCAGAAGAGAATCCAAGAAGGCTACTTCTTAAAAACTAAAGGCTATATTTTAAGAGTTAGAACAAACTGAAAATCAATAAGGCTAACAAAATCTGAAACCCAGCATTGACTTGAGTAATGTGCTCAGTCCATATGTTATATGACTGGAGCATATCAAATCCTTTCAGGATAAAAGATAACTTCCTGTAGAATCTTTGCAATTTTTCACACATGATGTTTATCATCCAATTTAAAAATTGCCAAGCACGTAAAAAACAGGACCAAACAGAAATGCTAGAACCGAAAGTTACAAGAACTAAAACAAATTGAAAGATGAGTTAGTAACAGATTAGGCACATCAGAGAGAATAGTAAAAGTAAACTAAGAGAGAAGTATAAAATATTCAAGTTTACGTATAAAGATTAAGAGGAATAAAAACCACAGGAGAGAAAATATGAGTTATATGAAACAACATTTAAAAGTCTGATATAACAGGGGAGACTGGGTGACTCATTTAGTTAAGCAACCAACTCTTGATTTTAGCTCAGGTCATGATCTCATGGGTCATGAGTTCGAGTCCCACGTCGGGCTCCACACTGTCAGTGTCAGCTTAGGATTCTCTCTCCCTGTCTCTCTGCCCTTCGCCCCTCTCAAAATAAATAAAAGTTTTTTAAAAGTTTGATATACCAGTAATTGGAGTCCCAGAAGAATAGGAAAGCATAAATTGAACAAAAGCAACATTTCAAATCTACTGGCAACTAATTTTACAAAACTGATGAAAGATAGCAGGTCATGAATTCAAAAAGTTCCACAAACTGTATTTAGGATAAATACAAGGAAGCTACACCCAGAGTATTATAATCAAGCATCTGAAAAACAACAATAAAAGGAAAATATCAAAAGTAGTCAGAGAAAAACTTTTTAAGCAACAAAGACTTCAGCTGACTTTTTAATAGAAACCATGGAATCCAGAAGACAATGGAATGACATTCTTAAAGTTCTGAAAAGACCAAAACTGCCAACCAAGAATTCTATACCTACAAATATACTCAGCAGAAAAGAATGTGAAATAAATTCATTTTCAGGCAAACAAAAGCAGAGAAAATTTGTTTCTAGAAGACCTACACTAAAAGAGAGTCTTAAAGGGATTTTTTCAGGTTTAAACACAGAACTGCAGGAAAAAAATTAACAGAGAGAAGGGTAAATAAATGCAAATAATAGTAAGTAAATCACTGTGGGACTTAAAATAAGTATAGAATCAATATACGTGACAACAGTAAAAGTATTATCCAAGAAGTCATAAAAGCACAAACTTAAAGTAGAATGCAATGAACAAAGAATGAATCTTGGCATTTCTTATTTTAGGGTGACTAATAAAATAAAAAAATATATCACTAACAAGCTAACACATATATATATATATCACTAACAAGCTAACATGGGACAAATGGAATAATTAACACTTGATTAATCCAAAAGAAGATGATACAATAGGAAATATATAGTAAAAAAAGGTAGATTTAAACCTAAATACATCAATAATTACACTTAAGTACTTGGATTAATATTCCAATTAAATGACAAAGATAGTCAAAGTGGACAGAGAAACAATAACCAACCATATACTGCTCATGAAAGATATGACTTATATATAAGGACTATTGAAGATTAGAAGTAATAATATGAAAGATATAATGTGAAATGATAACCAAGGGAAAATGGTGTAATTGTACTCATATCAGGCAAAGCAAACTTTAAAGCAAAAAGTATTACTATAGAAAAACAGTGTTTCTGAATAATGAAGAATCAACCGGAATATAAACAAATTTAAATATACCTAATAACACAATATTAAAATATGTACATGATTATAAAATAAATATATTCTAATTTCCCCTGTGATTTTTTTCACCCTTTGGTGTTTAGAAGAGTGTTGTTTAATTTCCACATATTTGTAAATGTCTCAAAATTATTTTCTGTTAATTTTTTGGTATTTATTTAGTGAAGTATACTTGACATACAAGATTACCTTCTGTTATTGATTTTTAATATCAATCCATTGATGTTGGAGAACATACATTGTCTGATTTCGATTATTTTACATTTATTGCAGCTTGTTATATGGTCTAACATATGGCCTATCCTGGAGAATTATTCCACGAGCACTTGGGAAGAATGTGAATTCTGTTGCTGTTAGGTAAACTGTCCTATAGATGTTTGTTAGGTCTAGTTGGCTTATATTGGAGATACACTTTTATATTTTCTTCTTGGTCTTCTCTCTTTATGTTCTATCCATTATTAGAAATGGGGCATTGATGTCTCACTGTTATTGTTTAATTGTCCATTTATTCAATTCTGTAAACTTTTACTTTGCATACTTTGGAGTTCTGCTGCTAGGTGCATATGTATTTAGAATTGATATGCCATCCTGATGAATTGACCCACTTTTTATTATAAAATGCCCTTCTTTGACCCAAGTCATCAGTTTTGTTTTAAAGTCTATTTTGTTTGATACCATTATACCTATTTTAAGTCTCTTTTAGTTACTGGGTCTCTGTTACAATAACCAAAGAGACTATTCCCCATTCTTTTACTTTCAAACTCTTTGCTTCTTAAGTCAAATGTGTGTCTTTTATAGCCAGCATACAGTTGGGTCATTTTTTCAAAATACATTTTGCCAATCTCCATCTTTTGATTCAAGTGCTTAATCTTTTCACATTTAATGTAATTGCTGGTAAGGTAGGACTTTTATGATTTTGTTATTTGTGTTCTATGTATTATGTTTTTTCCTTCTCAATCACTGCATTCTTCTGTGTTAGATATTTTCCAGTGTACAATTTTAATTCTCTTGTTGTTTCTTCTATTATATTATTGGAGTTAATTTTCTTAGTGGTTTCCATGGGGATTGCAATTAACATGCTATCTTAAAACAATCTACTTCAGATTAATACCAACCTAATTACAATAATATACAAAAACTTTGCTTTAGTTCCTTTCTGCTCCCCATTTTTGGTGTTATTATTATCATATAAATTATATTCTTATGTATTAATGTCCATTAACAAAGGTTTATAATTTATGCATGTATCTTTTAATTCATATAAAAGAAGAAAAGCATTACAAACAAAAATGCATTTTTACTCTTTGTCTTTTGAAGTGTGACTATCATTTATATATGCAAGAGAATGGATCTCTTTATGTTCATCATACTTTGAGTTGGTTGAACTTCCTGGATCTACAGATTAATGTTTTTCATCAAATTTGACAAATGTTTGTCCACTGTTTCTTCAAAT
This sequence comes from Panthera uncia, assembly GCF_023721935.1. Classification (NCBI taxonomy): domain Eukaryota; kingdom Metazoa; phylum Chordata; class Mammalia; order Carnivora; family Felidae; genus Panthera; species Panthera uncia. The sequence continues at coordinate 81,480,246 of NW_026057584.1, forward strand.
ATTCTTCTGTCTCTTTCTCTCTCTTTTCTTCTGAGACTCCCATTATGCATATACTGGTACTTCTGATGATGTTCTGCAAATCTGTGAGGGTCTGTTCTTTCCCCCCCCGCCCCCAAATCTTTCTGTTTCTCAGACTGGACAGTCTCTATTGACCTATATTCAAGTTTGCTAATTCTACTTTTGCCAGCTCAAAATTTATTTATTTATGTATATATTTATATACATACTTATATACTTGTATATAAATATATATTTATATACTTATATATAAATATATATTTATATTTATATATATATTTTAGTATATGTGCTGCTGAAGCGAGCACTATATTTATATATATAAATATGTATACATATACATGTATACACATGTATTGTATATATATGTGTATACATGTATATGTGTGTATATATATAGTTGATATTCTTTATTCTATTTTTTTAATATTTATTTTTGACAGAGAAAGAGAGAGCATGAACAAGGTAGGAGCAGAGAGAGACAGAGACAGAATTTGAAGCAGGCTCCAGAGCCTGAGCTGTTAGCATGGAGCCTGATGTGGGGCTTGAACTCACAAACCTGACATCATGACCTGAACCAAAGTCGAATGTTTAACCTACTGATCCTCCCAGGCACCCTGATATTCTCTAAGTCATCTTTCTCATATTTCTCTTTAATTCCTTAGCTATGATTTCCTTTAGCTCTTTAAACATGTTTATAGTAGCTGATTTTAATTCTTTGCCTAGTAAGCTTAACATCTAAGATTCCTCAGGGGTAGTATGTATTAACTGCTTTTTCCACTGTATATGGGCCATAACTTCCTGTGTCTTAGCAAGTCTTGTAATTATTTTTTGTTGTTGTAAACTGAAATTTTTATGCAATATAATGTGGTACCTTCATACCACAGGGGTTATTGTTGTTGCTATTTGTTGTTGTTGTTGTTTTTAGTGACTTTCCTAGACTAATTCTGTAAAATTACTATTTTTTGTTTTATATATATATATATATATATATATATATATATATATTGATGTCTCTGCTTGGTGAGCTTAGTGGTCAGCTAATAATTGCAGGATGACTTTTTTATAAGTCTTGAAACAATAAGTGTCCAAGATTTTGCCAAGAGACTCTGTGTGTTTGTGTTGGGTATGCCTTCAGTGCTCTGGCATCTTATAAGTCTGCCTTAGCCTTCACTTCCTGTTTGCACTGGGTCTCAGGTTGGGCTGGAAATGAGAAATAGGGCCTTTTACTTTTTCTGAGAGATGCATACAGCCCTACACCACCATGTGGCCTTCTAGATCCCTAGAAATATTTTGGAGCTTTTCAAAGCCCACTGTGCATATCTGATTCCCAGATTTCCCTTTAAAAAAACGTATTCATTTTTGAGAGAGAGAGAGAACGAGGGAAGGGCAGAGAGAGAGTGTGACAGAGGATCTGAAGCAGGCTTGCGCTGCTGACAGCAGCAAGCCCAGTGTGGGGTCGAACTCACAAACCATGAGATCATGACTTGAGCTTCAGCTCACTCAACTGACTGAGCCACCCAGGCACCCCCAGATTTCCCTTTTAAGTTTTTTTCTGTTTTAGGTAGCTGTGATGTTAAACAATTACCACTCATTGTTTTGGACAATCCCTTGGGGATAGAGCCCTCTTCACCGAGCAAACCCTAGTTCAGGTAAAATAAAGGCAAATATTATGAATGGCGGCTGTTCCAGGGAGTTGCTGGATGGGTCAAATAGTGACAATTGACTGGGGATTTTTTGGGAGCTCCAAATTCATTCTCTCCCCTTCATTGTCTCCTTGGGTGATTTTCATAGCTACTGTGGTGTAAGGCTCCTGGGTTTCAAGGTTACGATAGACCTGAGGAGAGGGTAACCAGAACAGGGCAAGTTAAAATGCTGCAAAGCTTGCTGTTTTCACCAAAATTCAGTTATTTTTCTTGAATAAATGCTCTTTAGATTGTGCAAGTCTTTGCTTTATTTCTAGAAGTCAGAAAAAGTTAATTTTGACAATTTTTATGAATGTTCTTATTGCTTTTATAGAAGAAAATCAGAAGTCTTTACTCTGCCATTCCAGAAGTGCCTTTGGTTTTGAGATTTTGTTGAAGTAAAGTAGTATACAGCAATAAAAGTAATGACTACTGTTTCATGCAACCACATTGACGAATCTCCCAGAAATGACATTGAGCCAAAGAAGCCAGACAGAAAGAGTACCTATTGCTTAGTTTTATTTATGTGACCTTCCCAAAACAGTTAAAATGAGTCTGTAGTGATGAAAGTGAGAATATTAGTTATCTTTAGGATGGTTAACTGGAATAGAACATGAGAAAATATTGTAGGATGTTGGTAATGTTCCATATCTTGACCTGGATGGTGGTTACACGAGTGAATTTATTTACTAAAATTCTTTGAGCAATACACTATGTGAACTTTATGGTATGAATGTATACTCTTTGAAAAAAAAAAACCACTTTAAAAACAAACAAAAGTAAATGGTTAACCTCAGTCCCTTTTTTAATTCTTGGATATAGATTCCCTCACAGAGTGTTATGTAAGGAGTGAAAGTTCTCATATTTGTGGTTAAGAGAGTCAAATGTGTACCATAGAGACATAGGAATGATTTGTTTCTAATATTATTGTTTCTTCTAATTAACAGAAGCATATATGTCTACAAAGCACTATGATTCTTAAACTGCTTTCACATATATTATCTTGTCATCTGTATAGCTATTGAAGTTGGAGGTCAAGTGTTACATTTTCCAAATGAGGACACTCAGATGAAGAATCAAAATCTGTGAATAATAGACTGAGGATTGATACCTTATGTGTCTGACTCTTAGATTATTATGCTTCTTTACCACACCTACAGTCTTCAGAGTTGCTCGATACCAACTTATAAAAATTAGATGTGTGTCAATGGTTTCAGAACTCTCTAAAATTCTCTTAAATCAGTTCTTAAAGTATGATATTAATTCTTGAATCTCTAGATAATCCCAAGATTCTAGAAACAGACAGAATTCTGAACTTCCTCTTTTAAGAGTCTCTGTGAGATACAAGAGTATTTATCATCTAATTTAAACATATATTTTGAGAGATTTCATAATGCTCGCTCATTAGATATCACATACTTTTTATGATAGGAACTCATCCCTTATTATACTAAGTTTCTATTCTGCAGCCTGTTGTTTCCATAACTTCTACTCAAATATAGAATGATTGATCACAGTCTATGATTCCTTTCTAAATATCTGAGGAATATTAAAAACCATCTTCACATTAGTGATCATTTCCCTACTTCATTTAAGCTTTCCTCCTATCACTTCTTAAATATTTGCATATTTGTTGAACTTCTCCCTATCAGAAAATATCCTTGTCTTGTCATTTCATCTATGCTATGAAGCTTTATTCTAGAAAACAGTACTCTGGTTAAGACCTGGTCAATGTTAATACAAAGATTTTATTGTTTTTATTGTTTTTGATATATCATGATTACTATATAATATTCTGCCATGTTTATGTAAATTTCTAACATCTATTTCTTTTACTTAGGTGATTTAATCTGCAATTGTTCCCTGAATTAAAGGTATTTGATTTGTGAAGATGTGTTTTCTTAAGTAATAGGCATGCCAGCTAACTTTGCATCTTTGGCTAGTTTAATAAGTATACTCTCAACATAAATCCTGGGATCACAAATGAGAATAATAAATAAAGCAGGGCCCACAAAGCTGCTATGTATTTGTGAATAGTTAGTAGAAAGCCTTAATTTGCTTTTCAGGCAAATGAAGAATAGCACACAAGTGAGAAAGTGCCATTTATAAAGAGAATAAGGGGCTTGGAATATTTATTTATTCTTTTGCAATTAAGTTCTAAATAGCTGATGAAATGCCACTCCAGATCCCAAACAGAAAGCAACTTTAGTTGGATTTTCTCTGCCCCTCATCTTGAGCAAAAAACTTAACTTCTCAACCACTTGAAGACTCAAGGGGGAGAGAGGGGTGATTTTTCTTTCAAATATCTCTCTACAGCGTCATACCCTTTTTACCTCCCTGGAGCACACCTTTCCCCTTATATCCAACCAAGATACAGTACACGGAATCTGTTCAGTCCCACAACTAATATTACTTTCCTCTTGGGCTTCAGGAAAAGCTATAGATGGATGAGGTGAGTTACTGGGGTACATTGCTTCATCAACTCAGAACAGCCTGAAAACAGTAACCCTTCTCTCCTAAGCCAGCTCAGTTCTTTTCATTTGATGCTCTCTCCTTGAGTCCAAACCATCAAAATCACTGCCTTTCTTCCTAGTTCAGACTGCTTCCATCCTCAAGCCGAGGGCAGATAAGCGCCCCCACCTTTTTTTTTTTTTTTTTTTTTTTTTTAGAAAACTTTATCCTTGAAGGCAGGGCCTTTTTCTGGCTGGATCAGTTTTGGGCTAAAGCTACCGTTCTTGTAGGCATCTGAGTATTAACCTTGTGGGAGGTCTTTGGGATTGAACCCACAGAAATCCCATGATCAACCTTCTTTCCTTTATTCTGGGTATGTGATATATGCAGAGATTGCCTGAGTTCAGCTTTTCATTATCAGCTGTTCCTACGTTTGTTCTTTCCCTTCTTTTCTCATGTTCTTTTTTACCATCCAGACCCACAGTTCCTTGAAAACCTTATTTCCTTGTAGCGCCTTGTCTAGTCCACACCAGGTCCCCTCTAAACATATAAACAAGTTCGTCGACCCACCTCAGTAGCCCTCTCTTCCAGCATTCAGGGATACCATCACTTTGCTATCTCTCTACTTTTCTAATCATATTATTAAATACAGTAAAATTGGGGCGCCTGGGTGGCTCAGTCGGTTAAACGTCCAATTTCAGCTCAGGTCATCTCTCATTTTGTGAGTTTGAGCCCGGTGTGGGGCTCTGTGCTTGGAGCCTGCTTCAGATTCTGTGTCTCCTTCTCTCCCTGCCCCTCACCTGCTCACACTCTGTCTCTCTCAAAAATAAATGAGCATTAAAAAAAAAACCTAAAAAATAAATAAATACAGTAAAATAATAGTACATTTTCTTCAATTATACTTTCATCTCTGTCTCTGGACATAGATCCAATTTGGGGGATGAGGCCAAGAGTAATTTAGAGGCTATCTGATAAAATGCACCACAGCAAAAGAGACTAAGAATATACTTTAATGTCTACTTATTTTAATATTTTGTTATGGAACATGTTTGAAATATATCAAAGTAGAGGAATATTATATTGAACTCTCGGGTATCCATCACCCAATTTCTACAATTGTCATAGTCTGCTTATGTTTGTTATTTTTAATTTTTTAAATTTATTTTGTAAATGTTTATTTATTTTTGAGAGAGAGCGAGTGTATGTGTGTGAGTGGGGGAGGGTCAGAGAGAGAGGGAAACAGAGGATCTAAAGCAGACTGACAGCAGAGAGCCCCATGCGGGGCTCAAACTCAGAAACCATAAGATCATGATCTGAGCCCAAGTTAGATGCTTAACCAACTGAGCCGTTCAGCTGGTTATTTTTAGAAGAAATGTTTTTGGTAACTATATTGTATTAATATTGCTTTCTCATGAATTATTATTCCCCATGACCAATCTGCTCTTTATTCTAAATCTAGTCCTGAAACCAAATTAAACACAGTTAAAAAAAAAAAAAAAGTTAGGGGTAGAAAAAGAAAAACGAACAAACTGAATATAGTTCTTCTAATTCCAGCAGTATCTCTTTTGTATTATCTTTACCATATAAGGCAAGTTATGACATAAAATGTCTTATAAATTCTCAATGGCTAAAGGGGATTCTAGACTATTGAAGTTACTTTTCTTTCACCACGCTAGTGTTGTAATGATTATCCTACGTTGTATTCTTTGGTGAACCTCTGGACAAAATTGAATCAGTTTCAATCCAGGCAGGTTGGGCCTGGGGATATCTGCAGCATCTACAAGAAGAGGAGAAGAAGCCTTCAAACAACTATAACAGTGAGGTCTGGTTTATATCACTTCTGGATAATCAAACACTTTGACAAAGTTACAACAAAGAGTAGTTAGCCATGGTTGTGTTTCTAGATGAGGTGAATCAAGTGACAATTAGTGGAAACATGCTATGAGGATAATTTTCTTCATATCTTTATTGATGTCCTGGATAAAAGATTCAGAGCATATTGTCAGACTCACAGGGAGCTGAATTAAGTGGTTTGCTAATATCCTGGAATGGCGAGAGAAATGACTTGAAAGTTGATAAAATGTTAGTCTGAAAACAAAGTGTAAAATCAGAGATGACAAATACAAGGTGAGGTTTAACTTCAAAGAAATTCCCAAAAATTTATTTTGAAAGATAATCCTTCCACTCTACTTTTCATTTGACAGACTTGTACTAAAACAATTTTGTGGATTTCAAAGATTAATGGCAAAATCAACAAAAGTAGAGAAAAATTCAGCCTACAAGAGGTTCCAGAGAGTTCCCTAGCTTCTTCCAGCATGTGAGGATACAATCGGAAGTCTGAGACATGGAAGACGGTCCTCACCAACCCTGCTGGCACTCTGAGCTCAGACTTCCATCCTCCAGAACTGTGAGAAATAAATTTCTGTTGTTTATAAGCCACCCAATCTGTGATATTTTGTTAGAGCAGACAAATGTACTATGACAAGGACAATGCTGAATGGTGTGTTTGTGTGTGCTTAAAAAGGGTTACAAAGAAGAGACTTAAAGAAGGACCCACTGTTTTGGGCCAAATTCCTTTTATCTTCAAAAAAACAACAAAAAAAGTAAAAAAACAAAAAAGTATTTTTCTTGGTTCTTTTTCCAAAGTGTGGCTTTCATGTGTACTTTTTAATAGAAAGGATTCTTTGGCAATGAAAAAGCTAGTCTTAATTGACTTCCCACTCTCCCCAGCAGCAAGTGACTTGCTGGTGACTAGGGCTGTAAAGGAACAGCTCCTCCTGGCAAGCACGGTCTTCCCCCCCCATCCCCACCCCACACACTAAAATGTCATATATTCACATAGTGCAAAATTTTCAAAAAATGTAAAAAGGCATATAGTGAAAACTTGTCCTCTTGTCCTGTCCACCGTTTACACAGCTCTCTTTTCCACACACACACACAGCCATAATTAATTCTTATATATTCTTGACAGATTATTCTTAACAGATTTCTTTATGAATTGACCAGAAAATATCAATATATAGTTGTATTCTTCCTCTTTTTATAAAAAATAGCACATAATATACACTGGCTTATATCATTTTTTTCACATTTAAATATACATCTTAATGATCAATACCAGAGAGCTTCCTCAGTTTTTTAAACCACTGTGTAAGTACTTCACTCTGTAAATGTTCAAGAACTTTTTAACTAGTCTCCTATTGATGGGCATGTGAGGTGTTTCCAGTTTTATATTTCAAGCAATACTGACCTAGATAACATTACACATAATGTCATTTCACATGTGGGCAAGTATATCTGCAGGATAAATTCCTGAAAGTGTGATGTATGTGCAGTTTTAATAAACCTTGAAAATGTCTTTCCATCAGAGTTGTGCCACTTTCAATTCTCCCTAATGTATGAGGAGGGCTGTCTTCCTAAAAACAACAAAATGTGTTATCAAGCTCTTAGACCATTACCAAACTGGAAGCTGATATATCAGTGTAGTTTTAACATTTATTTCTCTTATTACCAGTGTACTTGATCATCTGTTTATGTTTATAAGCCATTTCTATTTTTTCTATGACATATATGTCATGTGACATATCTTTATGTGTATTCCTATTTTTCTAGTATGTGATTAGTCTTTTATTGGTTTCTAGTAGCTCTTCATATGTTAGGGAGGTTGGTATTTGTCTATGACATAAGTTTCTCATTGTGTCATTTATCTTTTGACTTTGTTTATAGTTTCATATGTTGTTTATTTTATTTTATTTTATTTTATTTTATTTTAATTTATTTTATTTTATGGATTCTAGAGTTTGAGTCAGAAAAAACCTTCTCCACTGAAATGTTAGAAAGGAACTTCCTGTGCTTTCTTCTAATACTCACATGCTTTCATTATTTTGTATGTATATCTTCAATTCGTTTGAAATTTATCCTGGTTCTGCTACCTTGCTAGAGTATGGTATGACGTATGAGTCCAACATCTTTTCTTCAGATATTCTATCACCATTTATCGAAGTGTTTATCTTTTCTCCACTGATTTGAAATGCTATCTTTTTCATGTGGCGAATTGTAGTATGCATTTGGAATTATTCCTGGGCTTTGTATAATATTGTATTGGTCAGTTTGTCTAATGATGAACTAATACCACTGTGATGTGTTCAGGTTTTATGCTTATGTTTTTGTAAGACATTTGATAATTTCCCCTCATTGCCCTTTCCCTCCCCCAGTTTTCCTTCCCATTTTTGATAATTTTTCCATAAAACGTCATGATCACTTTGCCTAGTTTCAAAAAACTCACTGTCAATATTTTGCTTTTTGTGCTTTTGTTGAAATGATAAATGAACTCAGAAAGAATTGACATTTTTTAATGTTAACTCTACCAACTAGATACATCTTCACTCTGTACAGAATTTCTTGTGTGTCCTCCAGTAGGATTTTAACACTTCTTAAGTTTATTCCCCTGCCTTTAATCTTCTTTTCTTTTTAAAATGAGTACTTTCTTCCATTATATATTTATACTGTTTGTTGTTTTTATTTTGTATATTAATTTTGTGCCCCACTACTTTGCTAAATAGCTTTTCTAGCTGAGTCTCATGAGTTTTCCAGGTATATAATTATAATACCTTGCAGGAAGATTCATAATGGATGCTGATACAATCTCAGAAAGGACAAATATAGATACATTATGGACTCTTGGGTACTCTAGACCAGACTAGGTAATGCTCAGTGTTCAAAAACTATAGTATCATTTTAGAAGGGATGTATTGGAATGATGATTGTTTTAAAACAAATAATTCATTATGATCTTAATCCTAGTCATCATAATTGCCCTCACACTTATATTTATAGAGAGCACTCTATTTTATTTTATCTATTTATTTATTTAAACAAATTTTTAAATTTTTATTTATTTTAGAGAAAGTGAGGACGTGCGCATGAGCAGGGATGGGCAGAGGGAGAGACAGAGAGGGAGAGAATCTTAAGCAGGCTCCACGCTCGGCATGGAGCCTGACATAGGGCTCAATCCCATGACCTTGGGAGTATGACCTGAACCAAAATCAAGTCGGATGTTCAACTGACTGACCCACCCAGGCATGCCACGAGAGCACTCTATTTTTAAAAATTACTGATACAAAGCTACCAATCTGTTACCACTATTGTTATTACCAAACATTTCAAAAATACTTCTAAGATATTCATATAAGGCTCATGGAGTTTAACTCTAATACAGTATCATAAAGAAAAAATCCAGTTGTGTATGCAAGCAACTACCCATCAGTCCTGAAGTGGGATTTATATTTAAGTAGCTTAAATGAGTTGCTTTGTGTTTATGATGGGCACAGCAAATCCTCCTTGCTGGTTGTTAAACCCTCCTCACCTAACAATGATCTTCTTTGTTGATCTTCAGGGCATGGTGTCTCATCTGTTTAGTTTGGCTTTTTATTTGACTTTCATTGACTTTGCAGCCAAGCCTGTTTTCTTGTTTGATATGTTAGCTCAAATATGTAGGTGAACTCAGCCATTCAATGATAGGCATATAATTTTTAAAAATAACATATACTAGATTTTGATGAAAGAATATAATTTTCTCTTGCAAATGGAGAAGAAATGTTTGACTTTATTTTATTTTTTATTTTACAGACAGCATGCAAGTGGGGGAGAGTGGCAGAAGGAGGAAGAGAAAGAGAGAGAGAGAGAGAGGGGAGAGAGTGAATGAATCTGAAGCAGGCGCCACGTTCAGCTCGGAGCCTAGCACAGAGCCCAACGGCGCTCAGTCCCACGACTCTGGGGTCATGACCTGAGCCAGAACCAAGAATCAGATGCTCAACCAACTGAGCCACCTAGGGGCCCCCAAATGTTTGACTTATGAATAATAACTTGCTGTCTTTTAGAGGACTTGTCCAACTGTCTTTTACTAGGAGACACAGATGTCTGGTTGCTGAATTTCTGTTAGCCTTTTTTCTATACACAGTTCTCAACCTCAGATTAGATAGAGACAACTTTACATCTTCTTTAAGCACTTCCTAAGGTATTAGCACCCTTTAGTGCTAGTTTCTGAGGAGCCACAGCTGTCACCCAAGTCTTAGTACTGAGCTAGCCACGGTCAGATACAATGTGGTGTGTTGAAGAATCTTCTCATTTGAAGAACCTCACAAGTTGTGCCATATTTCCAACTACTAGGAAAAATGTAGGGGCGCCTGGGTGGCGCAGTCGGTTAAGCGTCCGACTTCAGCCAGGTCACGATCTCGCACTCCATGAGTTCGAGCCCCGCGTCGGGCTCTGGGCTGATGGCTCAGAGCCTGGAGCCTGTTTCCGGTTCTGTGTCTCCCTCTCTCTCTGACCCTCCCCCGTTCATGCTCTGTCTCTCTCTGTCCCAAAAATAAATAAAAAACGTTGAAAAAAAAATTAAAAAAAAAAAAAAATGTAAACATATCTATTGGGAAGTATGTCAATGAACACCAATGATGTATAAGAGAAAAACCAAAGATTGTGAACATGTACATATGTACCTGTGGGTACTGAAATCCTGATTTGGTCTAGTAAATTCAACTTCATTGCCTTCTTTCTGGTATGGTTGAATCTCAACATTTTACCTCTCTTCTACAAAATTCTCTTTAATAAAGCCAAGTTATAAAATGCTTTTAAAATCCTAAAGTTTTATATAAATTTTAGTTTTCTCTGAGACATTAATTCTGGTGTAAAACCAGTGAAACTTATAATCAAATAATGTGAGGTATTCAAATCTTAAGGACTGCGTTGAGAGATGTTGACAATTAGAATATTCTCATCAGTAGGAGGTTTGTGTTGGCTCCAAATGTGGATTACTTATGTAAATGCCCCCTTTGGAACCTCTGTTTATATGATAGAGACCTTAGGGGATGTTAGAAAGGGTGTTGTCTTGTTTTATAGACTTTCTGATTTGTTAACATACTTGAAGTTTCAATATTCAAAAGTCATTCACGTAACCTCGTTTTTTATTTTGAAAAGTTTCAGATACTTACTTGTGAATGCTTCCCAAGAACATTTCGTTGTGTCTGGGGTGTACTATGACATTTACACTCTTTCACTTTCTTCTCTGGATTATTTTAAAACATAGGGCTTTTCAAACATTGTACCTCTTTCAAAGAAAGAAGACTCAGAGAAGAAGGGGCAGAACCAATCCCAGGTTTTTTCATTGACCAACAAAAGAGCAAAGGAAAGCACTCTTCTCCTATTTTCTAATTGACCAAGATAGGAGAATTTTTTAATACTAAGGGCCCTAATTTTATTTCTGGAATTATTTGATTATCTCAGTTTGCTGATGCTAATTGATATCAAATCAATAAGCAGGAACTTGAAACAATCTCCCATCCTTTTGTGCAGTAGGAGTGTGGGGCAGCTGGTGGATCACAGGAATAGGGTTGCGGAGTTGTTGTTGTTGTTACTGTTGTTCATTTGAGCAGTTGGTATTATGAAGATTGTATATAAGGTTACCTTATTTCTGCATCTTCTCAACTGTTTTGTCTTATATTTACCCTTTTCCTCTCCCACTTGACAAGATTTCGCTTTACATTCAAAGATCTTTTTGCTGTGTTTGTCCTGTTGTAGCCTAGTGGTGATCACCTTTTAGGGCTGGTGCTGCCCACTTGGACAGTTGTGTCATTGGGTTCTGTTGCACATGTTTGATGTAGATGACACATTTCTTTCTATAAACTTGGACTACTTTGCCAACTTGCTGACCTTTGTTATGTCCTCATACAACCTGAACTGTTTCATCCTTTCAGATGGACATGGATGGAACATTGTACTTCTGTCTCAGCTCTTTGGAAAGAGGGAAAGACACAATCTTCCTGCAATTGTGGGAAGGTGTATTGAAATGTCTTTTATGGTTCTTGCTCTGGTTAGAAGTCACAAAGGGATTGAATTTCATTTTGGCTGCTGTTGCTTCAGCAATGGCCATAGAAGAGAAAAGAAGATGGTTTTTAGAGCAGTTTCTCTAATATAATCTCTTGGTCTGCTCAAGTGTATGGTTCTGCCTTTCTAATCTCTGCTCAGCCTTTTGCCTGGCCTAGTCAGTGTTTTTCTTTTAAAAGCTAGGATGTATAATTTTACACATGTGGAATCCTAGTTAGGCATTAGGCACCCTCTTTTATTTTTTTTAATTCTTTTAAGTTTATTTTATTTATTTTGAGAGTGAGAGAGAGTGCAAGCAGGGGAGGGGCAGAGAGAAGGGGAGAGAGAGAATCCCAAGCAGTAGAGCCCAATGCAGGGCTCCATCTTACTAACCATAAGATCATGACATGAGCCAGAATCAAGAGTCAGACGCTCAACTGACTGAGCTACCCAGGTGTTCCTAGTTTCCCCCTTTTAAATGAATGTTTGATTTCATCTTTTCTATCACTGTTGTTGTTATTGTTGTTTTAAGTTTAAAGAGGCATGTTTTAAGTCATATCAGAGAGAGGTGCAGCTCAGGCTGCACCCTGAGCAGGTAATGCTTGAGCAGAGACTTGAAGGAGGTGGGAGAGTGAGTTCTGTGGATACCTAAGGGAAGAGGGGGTGGCAGGTATGTTATCCTGAAACAGGGAGGCCAGTGTATCTGGAATGCAGTAGGACATGTACCTAGACAGACAGCAGAAGCTGAATCATGTGGGACCCTATAGGCTACATGTGAGAACTTTGGGTGTCACTCTGAATAAAAGTGGAGCCATGAGAGGGGGTTTGAACAGAGAAATGACATGATGTGACTAATATTTAAAAAAGAAGCACTCAGGCTGCTCTACTAAGAGAAGACTATTAAATGGATGGGGGCCTAGGCTGGGGAAACCAGTGACGAGGCTTCTTTAGTGAATTGTAATGGCCTGGACCAGAATAGTAGGCAGCAAAGAAGTGGTGAGAAGTGACTGGAATCTGGATATATTTTGCATATAGGGCTGACATAACTTTTTGAAGGATTTTTGTAAGGTGTGGGAAAAAAAGAGGTGAGTAAAAGATGGCTCCAAAGTTTTGGGCCCAAGAAACTGGAGTTTCTGAGAGAACAAGACTGGAACATGAACAATTATTTGGAGTTGGGGTGAAGATGGCGATCCAAAGTTTGGATTTGGATATGTTAATTTTGAGATTAAAAATGTCTACTAGACTTAAAAGTAGAAAGGTTCACTAGGCCTACAAAGTCATGAGACTGGCTGGGAACTACCAGGGAAAGAGGATGGATACACACACAAGAGACTAAATCCTGGGTCCCTCTTGCATTAAGAGGTGCTGGAGATGAGGAGAAACTGTCTGATTTGTTGCTCACAGTGAAAGTTGTAGAGGAGTACATTTTGAGGAAATTTATATTCACCTTACTTCCCAATTCAAACCCTAAGAAAGTGGGGTATTTGCTTCCCAGACGTAACAAATATTGCGTATCTGTTGCTTAAGAAGCATAGAACTCTAGAAATGTTCAGAATTTGTACAGAGAGTAGACAAAGTCATCTCCACATTGGGGACACTAAAACCTCTAAAAAAATAGTATAGAGCTAGCATCAGTAAATTTAGAAATGGCTTATAAATGTGTCAAATGTAGGTAAGTGGAGTAATAGGCAGAGCTGGGAAGTGATAGCCAGTGTTTTTAAGAAGAAAAGCCATGTGGTTAGTTTAGAAATGGTTCGTGAAAGAGGTGAGCCTTGATCCAAATTTAGGAAGGAGAGAGCATGGATTTGTAGAAAGGAGAGAATTTCAAAATTGAGACAGGCCCATTAGCCACTGGATTAGTAGGACTAGTTTTTGATGAATGAGTCATTTCTTCTTTATTGTATCACTCAGGATCATAAGAACAGATGGCTCACCCAAAAAGAGCAATTTAGGAGAATATAATTAATGAACTATTTATAAAATTATAAGCAGGGTTAAATCAATAGGAAGGGCCAGGCTAGATTCTGTAGGTCCAGGGAACAGGCAAGGCAACTATGGTTGTAATTATAGGACAGGACAAGCTGACAGGGGCTGTGGTCTTCAGTGAAGGACCACAGGCACTGCCAACCTGTAATGTGGCTTGGAGAGAAGTAGGGGAATAAATACCCAAATTCAATGTCCTTCCATTGTCTGATATCCTGTTGGAGCCTCTCATTAGCAAGTTTCAGCAAAAACTAAAGGGCAAACAAGTCTAGTGATGTGTTCCATACAAATCAGCCGCTTAGGGTACAGATCAGGTGGGGAGGGATGGGAAATGGATCCAAAGGACACACTGAGGCCATTCAGTACCCGTGTCTCCATAAAAAAGTTTATAATAAGACTTTGCGAAAAGTCAAAGAATTGTGAGAATTTCAGCATCGGAAGACCTTTGAACAATTGTAACTTGAATAGTATACTTCCAATCTCCAATGTTAATTCTTTTTTTTAAAAAAAGTCATTCACCTTTTTTCCCCTTCCTTTTTTTTTTGGGAGGGGGACATTATTGTTTTGTTTGTTTTGTTTTGGCAAAGTTCTGCCCAAATTTGTTGTTCAATATTTATAAAGACCTTGACTTGCCTCTTCCTATTTAAGAAGAATCTACTTTTAAACTGGGTACCAGGTTTTAAGTAAACAAGATCTTGGTTGGCTGTGCACTGTGCAGATAGTTTATATCTTCAATATTGATACCCTAGCTTAACTTTTCTTCCTATTAGTTGTAATTGGATAACTTGTTACCAGATACAGGGGGTTAAAAGTCTCATGCAAGCAAAATAGTCACTCTGGAAATTGTCATTTTCCCCCTTCCATACGTTTCTTGTTGACTCCAATATTTACAACCATTCTCCTTATGACTTTAAAACCTTCTTACCATAGACATCTAATGAACATATTTAGTCCAACTATGTAAGTACAGTTAGTAAGATGAGGTAGAGGCTAAAGAAAACATCACAAAATTATAATGTTAAGGATGTGTACACTTATCTTGAAAATTATCTTAGAACAAACTTAATAATCTATTAGGAATATACATATCACTTGCAAATATCCATTATTTTCTCCCACAAGCATGTAGCTCTTGTTAAGGAGGGCTAACTCTCCCCTAATATCGATTTGCTCCTTCTTTCTTTAGTATTAGAATTCTCAACATTTAGCTGAGCACATGGCTGGCTAGATAAAGACTACATTTCCCAGCTACTCTTACTGCCATGTTTGGCCATATATTTTAGGATCTGGCCAATGATACGTAAGTAGAATCCAGCCACACTAGCAAGGGCTACAAAAGCCATTTTAGACTGGGGATGAAAGCCCTGTCTTGAGAATGGCAGAATGACAGTGTAGAAAGTGCCTAGGTCCTCAAGACTGAAGACCTGCCATATGACCCCTCGACTGCTTGTACTCCAGCTCTTATATGAGAAAGAAATCAATGGCTATTTCTTTGAGCTATTGTTCTTTTGGCCTTTGTGACAGCAGACAGACTTGTATCCCAGTTTATGCATGGCCCTTCTAATAGAGGCTAGTGTGCTAACTTGCAATGATAGTTGTCCTTTATTATCGTTGATAGAGAACATACATAATGACAAAGAGGCGTTATAAATACAGGAAGATTTTAAATGGATTTTTATTTAATTAATCACAGCTATGTATATTTGAAAAACAATAGTACTTGCTTAGCTGAAATATATTGCTTAGTCACTCTACTGATAATGCTTGGACTGGCATATATATTTAAGGACTCTCTGTCAGATCCCTTCCCCAAACTACTTTTTGAAATCCATGGACTTAAGCCTTAGAGTTAAAAATGAGGTTAACAGACTAGGATCCAGCTCAGAAGATGCAAATAAAATCTGAAATGCCTGGTCAACTATGCAGCTGTTGATTGTAACAGGTAAATGAAGAGAGTTGAGGCCCAGAGGGCCCAGCATCTAGTGGACATTGTAGGAACTTCCCCAGTATCACTTTGCCACTTTCCCATCACATAACAGCCATCCCGCTTAGAAGAGTGTACTGTGCTGAATAGTGTCCCCCCAAATTCATGTTCACTTGGAACCTGTGAATGTGTCCTTACTTGGAAATAGGGTCTTTGTTAATACAATCAAGTTAAGATGAAGTCATGCTGGATTGAGGTGGGCCTTCATCCAGTGACTGGCATCCTTATAAGAAGAGGGACATTTAGACATGGACACATGGACGATCATCATGGGAAGATGAGGGCCAAGATTGGAATTATGTTACCATAAACCAAGGAACACCAAGGATGGCCGGCAACTACCAGAAGTTACAAGAGGCAAGGAGAGATCCTTCCCTATAGACTCTGGAGGGAACATGGCTCAGCCAACACCTTGATTCCAGAAATATAAGAGAATGAGTTTTTATTGTTCTAAGGCACTCACTTTGTGGTACTTTGTCATGGAAGCCCTAGGAAACTAATATAGTGGGGTTGATAATGCCCTCAGCTATAGGCTGAGGTTATAGTCAAAATGTTTCACATCAGGGTTGATCCATCTAAACAGAAGAGATGCCTGCTGCATTGCCGGAGCAGGGACCAAATGGATCCTTCCTTTGTAGATGTTAACTTTTAGTTGCTGGATAAAGGTAGGTCAGGAGGATTCCAGGATAGATTGCTGTGCAGTGAGGAACATGTAGGGGGACACAGAGCATGGGCTACTTATCATCTGGTTTAGAAGCATTTCAATATTTAAAAAAAACTATGGAGTTATGTCAGCTTGTGCTAAACATATGCCTTTGTTGGTTTAAACTAATACATCTTGCCTTCCTGCTACTACAGATGATTCAAGAGTGGCCCAAATTGGATCAATCAGAATAAGGCTCAGGACTTTCATTTTCTGGGTGGGGAAGAACACACTCCCTCTTGGGAGATGTGAGTGGGAAAGAAGGTGACCCTGGTTGCTGTGAGCTAAAATTGTGCAACCTGGAAAGAAATTAGTCTCAGGACAGAGCCAATAATCAAAGAAGGGAAGAACTGAGACAACTAACTGCAACCAAATCATCTGTAGCTTTGGTCATTTGCACCTGAGTCTCTCCCATCCTCTGGACTGTTAGTTACATGAGCCAATAAATTCTCTTTATTGTTTATGCAAGTTTGGGTTGGGTGTTCTGTTGTTTATAACTAGAAGCATCCTAATTGATACGGTCCCTGTGACTTTCTTAGCAGATATTTATCAGGTCCTTTTCTCCGAAACATTTTATTTTGATGTCTGCTAGTGTAATTATTTTGTAATTACCTTTTATGTTTGTGTTTTGTTAGTAAATGAAACGCCAGCCAAGCTTCAAGGAAATAGGATTTTGCTGAAAGACTACTATCATCAATTTTATACTGAATCCTTATTTTAGAATACAACCTAAAATCAAACAGACACACATGCACACGTGCAGGCAAGCATGTACACACACACACACACACACACACATCTGCAATTTCCCCCACTGCATTCCTTGCCATACATAACAAAAACTAACTTGTATTATAGATGCTATTGATGGGCAAAATGGCACAAACAAACGGGAGAGGATATGTAATCTATGGGGGATAGTGGAAAAATAAAGGAAAGTATTCACTCAAAGAAATATGGCTTTGTGACTGAAATTTTCTTCTATAAGAGTAACTCCAGGATAAATCAAATGGTAGTGCAAGGGCCAATTTAAATATAGAGGCGAGCAAAGGAATGGAAATGGGGAGAGAGATGAATAGAGGCAGCCAGGGAAAAGTCATGAAGTTTAAACTCCTTTTCCTCTGTCTCGGCCTTCAAAATAAATCTTTCTTTTGCAGTTACAGGGGCCATTTCAATACAGGGCTAAGGAGGGGCAGAAACAAAGTACCAGTGTCCTCTGTGG
The DNA here is from genome assembly GCF_023721935.1 of Panthera uncia. Lineage (NCBI taxonomy): Eukaryota > Metazoa > Chordata > Mammalia > Carnivora > Felidae > Panthera > Panthera uncia. Next base: position 81,498,152 of record NW_026057584.1, read on the forward strand.
CCCCTTAAAAATGAAAAATTTGAGTTGACTCCATTGATTTAGGTTACCTTGAATACTGTTCATCTATTTGCATCCTGAATTTGAGGCTTCTGCTTTGTACTCCTCCTGGAAGTTACTGTCTGTACATCGTTAACAATAAATATTAGAAAATGCATTTCCAGATTTAGCCAACATTTCAGTTACCTTTGATTGATTTTGGAATTAGTATATTGCTTTCAATAATAAGGAAGAAAAAAGTTTAGAAAGGAAACTGTAAAAATGCTAAAGTAGTTTTTTCTTAGTATGCAATTCCTGTTAGATCGCTGGTGTCTGAAGAATACAGAACTGAGATATTATCAATACATGCAGTACCACACATTTCCTATTTTAGTTGCTAATTAGTATTCAGGTGTGCAATGGAATACATGAAATTCAATGCTGATGCTGTTTCATTTGTGATTTAACATGTACGAGTTGTTACTATATGCAGCATTATCCTGTCAATGCACATGTATAATTGTTGTTTTTTCCTTTTTCTTTGTAATCGTAGTATCTCCATGTATTCATTTGATTCAATCTTCTCAGGGCATGCTATGAATACATCTTCTTGGTTACAAACAAATGATTACTTTCTGTAGTTTAGAAGTGAACATAAGAGATATCTGAGAGTCATTTTTAAAAGGTTTCTGTTGAGACCTTACTTTAATTGACCAACTTGTTTAGAAATTGTAGTCTCCCCCTTTATTTCGTTTCACATAATTTGTGATTAACAGCTACATAAAATTGTAAACCATCAAATGGAACTAGTTTTATAAATATTGCGTGCCATTTTATGTTCTTCAATTTGTACTTCCCTTATCAAGTATTTTTATGTTAAAAAATTTCAAAGTTAATGTATGAGGAAGTAACTAGCTACTTTAGTTAGTTAGATTTCTCTTCCTTGAAGAAAATTACTATAATGGTTACTTTTGCTAAAATGCAATTACTGTCACTGTAACAATCAATCATATTTTTATATAAGAAACTTTAACAACTTTTGAATGCATTAAGAAAAGTAAATGAAAAAGACTCAGTGTGAAACAAGACTAGACACCCAAACCCCCACCCTGACATCTGATGGGAAAAAACTCAGCCACCTTTCTTGTAATTCATTTTAATACCTTAGCTAGGATCACTGTAGAAGTTTTATAATACAGTAGTAAAGCAAGTTTCTTAGAACATCATTGAAAAATGCAATGTATATTCAACAACTGGTGCTATTATTGTTTCTGGTGGATGGTTTACTCCTAAGCTGTCAGAGTCTGTAGTACGAGTTTTGTGAACTAAACCAGGAGACACCATTTGCATAGATTTAGCTTTGTTAATACTCCTAGAGATGAAAATATCTCCACAGGAAAAGTGAAGGTTAGGAAATATGAACTGTATCAGTTCTTGGCTTTGAAGAGATCACAAGTTGAGGTCAGAAAAATGGTTTTTGTCTCAAAATATTATGCAGTCACATGGAGACAGAGTTTTTTCCCAAAAACCTGTAATATTCTCATAAAGCTGGAATACTAAACATAACATGAGATTTCTGTACTGCTACTCAGAATATTATACCCCTCTTATAATATTGGAAATATAGAAACAGATAACATGGTGCAAACTATTACTTAATAACAAGTATTTTGACAGAATGAATACATTTAAGTGGGGGCATTAATCAAAATATATAAAAGAATAACATGTTATGGGTGAAACAGGTTGTTTTATGTTATGCATGCAATTAATGTCTGGGCTCATAGGCAATCATGAGCTCCATTCTCTTTCCTACTCCATCCCAGCCCTGCCCTCTATCCCCATATCTGTTTTGTTTTGTTTTTCTGTTTCCCCTAATATCTTTAATGGTATCTCCATCCAGCTAGTGTCCTAAACTGGATACAGGAGAGGTATTTTGATTCCTCCCTCTTCCTTAGCTCCATCATTCAACTTAGTGCTAGTAATTTCCAGTCTCAATTTCGGCCCCATATCAACCTTCTCTGTACCCTCTTCAAAGCCCCAGAATAATCAGTCTCTCTCCCTTGTCCTGCTTCCAGAGTTACCTTTTCAAATTGCTTGGCATGACATCAATTCCTGTCCCATTCTGTCTGGTCTCACCCTGTTAGTTTCCTGGGCATTCCTTCCCACTGTTCCCTGTCCGGCCATTGACACGATTAATTCACAAAGTCCTGTAACAGTGGGTGCTGCCTTTTCTTCCTGGAATATCATTTTCTAGGGCCTCTGATTAGAAAATTACTATTTTCCCATCAAGACCTTGATCTAAAAGGCCTTCTCTGACATCCCCAGGCAAAATTCATTGTTTGCTCCTCTGTGCTGTCATAAGCTGTCTGGACATAAGAGGTTTGTAGCACTGTCTGTTTCTTGAGCTTTCCTCCGCTACACTACACTAGAAGCTTCTCCAGGGCAAGGACATGTCTTATTCTTTTTGGTATCCTTAGTGCTTAGTTCAGTGCATGACAATACAGTGGGCTGTCAATACAGAATGAAAGAATGAGGGAATGGATAATCCTTTAGTGCTTTTAGTTGTGAACCAATTTCAGTGTTATTACCTATGCATTACATTTTGTCTGAAACAAAACCAGTAAGAAAAATAATAATTCTAAGTCATGCTATAAAAATTAGCTTTTAACCAATTTACCTGAAAGTAAATCCATTACAATTAGAGGTCATTCTTCATTATCAGGAAGTCTCTCCATTCTTATGGATTCTTTTCTTTTTTGGTATTAGAAACTATGAACTGTGAATGACCAATGGGTAACAGCTGCATACATGATTATTTGATAATAAAACATCCTAAGCAAAGGCAAACCATTACAGGATATCTGTTGGACATTTGATTTTTTTTTAATTCCTTCAAAGCTAAAGCTGGCCATAAAGTTCATCTGGTGGCAACTTTTTGAATGTATTTTAAATTGAGATAGCAGCAGGCCAGTGCTATCTATAGAAAACTGCATTTGGTTCTATTGCCAATATGTGCTGCCTTTTTTTTTTCTACACTCCGTCTGTTATCAGGTGCTTCTTTACGTCACTGTCATGCTTTCTAGAAAAAGGAAAAGAATAATAGCATAAACTTCAACATCTTCCTTTGCTACCAATGCAGACTCTACAATTATTTGATTTAAGGTACATTTGCATTAAATATCAATCATTTTAATCTGACCAGAACCTCTGTGTTATTTGAGGACTGGCTTCTCCCTCATCCTACAGATTTTGGGAGAAAGGACAGTCTCCGTGTCTTGCAGATTCTGCTGCAGGAGTGGGCAGGAGACCCAAGCCTGTCCACTCATGGTGTCTCACCGTTTTGTCTTGACCCAGACAAGGCAACTTTGTGTGTGTGTGTGTGTGTGTGTGTGTGGTGAAAGAAAGGGCTTATTTATTTTTTGCATCTCAAGATTTAAAGATGCACACTTGGAAATACTGGCACTTATGTTTTCTGACATGTGAAGATAGTCTGGAGTAGGAAAACATGTGCCTTATAATCAAAGAGAAGTAGGGACTAGCATGGTTGAGAGATGCTAAATAAACTTTAATGATACTATTTGCACCCCTGTACCTAGCCATTCCTGAAGTGAGAGCCATCCTTAAATTTCCAGATATGTAAGCCAACAAATTCCTTCTTTTCTGCTTACACTGGTTTGAATTCTTCCAACCAAAATAGTATATATCAGAGTGACATTATGCTGAGAAAAACTAAGTGTTATGGCTCCGTAAGTATGAAATGTCAGGGTTAAATAAATAAAAAGTACTCACGATCTGTCACTGCATGGGAAGAAGCTTCTGGACATGAATTCTCTGACATCTCTCAGTATTTTCCACTCTAGACACTTGAAAGTTCGGAAAAATCACTTTATTTCATACTTTCCTATGTCAAATACAAGTTTTAGTTAATTCATAGTAAAAGTACTAACATGGTGTGATGTCTTTGTACCATGTCAATTTCCCCAAATTCTCCTCCCATATGGTTCCAGGTTAGGATTTGCCACAAGAGAAATTTGTACAGGATTTGGCACTGAAGGGTACCCATTTCTCAGCTCTGAGGATTGCTGCAGGGTGGGTACTGTTGGAGTTTGTGCATGTTGTCATGGATCTGCTGGTGGCAAGGACACCTACTGGACCCATGGCACCCCCTGCTCCCATCAAACTCCTTCAGCCTCTGAGAATCCCGGACTAGGGGCATGTGCAGCCCTATGGTAAAGAGATGTTGGCTTATCCCTCAAGTTGCCTAAATTATCAGGACAGAAGTCAGTGATTAGGTGATCTTTCCGTTTTTCCTAGCAGGTTCTGCTTTGTCTTTGGTTGTCCCTTTGTGTCTACCTTCTCTTCCTAACTGCTGATGTTTGGGCTCATTACCAGACCTAAAGGCGGCAGACATCCATGGCTGCATATGGACTAATGTGTGTAAGAGTGAATTCCTTGGTTCTGCCTGCCTGCTTGAACTCTAACTGATGGGTTGTCCATTTTTGTTATTCACTTCTGAAGCCATATGAGAGTTTATTTATTATTGAGAATCAACACTGGTGAGGTTGAAAGAATTTAGGCCTATTCTCAGTTTTTATAATCTGCCTTTGCCACTTGCTATCTGTACAACTTTGACCAAGTTGTTTGATCTCTTGATGCCTTAGTTTCTTTAGCTATCAAATGGGAGAGAGCATATCTACCAGTAGGATTGCTATTAGGATTCACAAGGAAATTACATTTGTTTTGCCACTAGGCTATTGTTCATTATTGCAATCCCAGCATGTAGCCCCCAAATCAGTACATTATACCTACTTCACAATCTTTTCTAAATTGATGGATAAACAGGTATGTGCTTAATACATGCTAACCTCTTCTAGTTCTTTATTTGAGTTATGATAGAGTCAACTATTTGGCAAATAGTATTTAGTTTCTTCTGGGGCGCCTGGGTGGCTCAGTTGATTGGGCATCTGACTTCAACTCAGGTCATGACCTCACAACTCATGAGTTCGAGTCCTGTGTCAGGCTCTGTGCTGACAGCTTGGAGCCTGAAGCCTGCTTTGGATTCTGTGTCTCCCTCTCTCTCTGTCACTCCCCACTCACGCTCTGTCTCTCTCTCCTTCAAAAATAAACATTAAAAAAAAGTTTTTCAATACATTTAGTTTCTTCCTCTAAAAAAAACCTCCAAGGAAGAAGCATATTTCCCTATTTCATTGATGTTGATCTTGGCTATGTGACTTATCTTGACCAATGGGATGTTAGAAATGTGAGCAAAGGTTTGATATATGCTTCCACAGTAGGATTTGGTCTCTTTCTCTTCTGCCTCCACCAGGATAAGAATATATAGCAGGTAGCCACTGCTCCTTCAGTGTGGGCCTCTGAATGAGACCAGTGAAGCAAAGCAGTTCTGGTGCAGTCTAAAGAAAAGACACTCCAAATAACCCATAGACATGTGACTAAGAATCAAAGCTTATTTTCTACGACTGAGTATTGGGGTGGTTTGTTATGGAACAATTGCTTACTGATACAGATGGGCTTAATTATAAAGATAGAATCAATATTTATAGATTTAGCATGTAAAAAAACCTTTAAAACTCAATTGGGTTTATGTGCCTATTATAAATTAGACAAACAGATTTGAACAATAGTTTTTAAAAGAGTCTTTGGCCAGATTAATCCAGTACTAACATAATCCATGAGTACAATTCTGCTTATACTTCTGGAATGGCTGTAATGAGTACTTGAAGAGCACAGGAGTTGGTAACCATCCTCAATGAGTACATCCTCAATCAGTGTCCTCAGGAAAAGTGAGAATCTTCTTTTTAAAAATACCTCATTTCAGGGCCGCCTGGTTGGCTCAGTCGGTTAAGCATCCAACTTCAGCTCAGGTCATGATCTCACAGTTTGTGCGTTTGAGCCCTGCATCGGGCTCTGTGCTGACAGCTCAGAGTCTGGAGCCTGCTTCGGATTCTGTGTCTCCCTCTGTCTGTCTGCACCTCCCCTGCTCACGCTCTGTCTCTCTCTCTCTCAAAAATAAATAAACATTAAAATTTTTTAAAAATACCCCATCTTAGAACTCCGTAACTGGCTCAGTATAGGGTCACTGTGTTGCTTATTATTTGGACATGTAGAAAGAATCCTGCACTACTTAGAGACTGTGACCTTGGAGAAGAAGAAACTCAATTCATTTCCTCATCTTTAAAAGGAAGATGATAATATTTACCGCCCAATGGAATTGTGTGACCTAAATGAAAGCATGCACACAAAGCTCTTAGCATACTGTCTGGCACATAATAAGCAGTCAATAGAAGTTAGCCCTTGTTAGAGTTGTTATAATTGTGAGTGACAGAATGCTTAGGCAAGATGCCAGGCTAATTCTGCCATTCTAAACCACAGTGAAGTGATAGAACATTCCAACTTGACTCCATGATTGGACAGTGAGTCTCATAGCAAGAAGAATTCATTAAAGGGACGATCTAGGAGAACTTATGAAAGAGAAAATAATGTAGATCATAATTTTTTTATGACTACTTTAATGGAGTCTTTTGGATCAGATTTGGGATTTCCTTTCTGTAGGCTAAGAAATCCAAATAAATTTAGCCAACTTTGTTGTTTATCTATGAATTACCTATTAATTTTTCATATTTGTCATTTTATTTTGTTAACACTATGGATCAAGGAAGGTCTGATCTGAGCCAACCATGGTGGTTGGTATAGAGTACATCTTTTACCATCTTATTTTATCATTCTGTTTTATTTTGTCTTGCAGTATTCATTACCATCTTATCTTCTTCTATTCTTAGTCAATGATGTGGTAGGTGGGATTGATCCTATTTGTAGCCCTGGACTGGGTCTTATTTGGCTTATCAGTATCTCATTCCTGAGATCCTGGCCCTTGTGATTGGTTCAGAGTTAGCCATGTGATCCAATCTGGACCAAGAAGATCCTGAAAAAAAATTTGTATTTGATTGTTGGAGTCTTTCTTTTCTTGGCTGGCATGATATGAAGACACCACATTTGCAGCTGTTGTAGATGGGGCCACAAGGGGCAAATATGTGGAACTGGAGAATCAAATCAGCAGTGAGTAAGATAAAGTGGGAAAGATAGAGACAAATTGGCTCATTGGTAAAATCAATGAAGCTGCTAAATTCAGCCTTACCTAAAGTCAGAATTGCCTCTGGATTTAAGCTGCTTAAAGCACTGTTTAAGGCAGTTTGAATTTGGTTTTCTGTTATCTGCAACATAAAGAGTAATCCACACCCTAATGATACACCCTATGGAAAGCTTACATGATCAATAATAATAATGAGGTTAAAAATAATTTATAAATAAAAGTCTTGCTTTAGCACTGTGGCATGTTCAGCTGGCTGCCCAGTTTTTACTATTCTTTTTCCTTCCTTTTGACTAGGGATGCGTAGCAGAAAAAGGATCCCTTAATTACACTTTCAAAACACTTTCTCAAGAAAATAGAATGTAAGATGTAATGTTAGATGAAGAAAGCAGGGCAAAAAAAATCTATCTATATACGTATATACATACACATATATAATGCATATATAATTCTATATATAGTATATCTCAACTATGTGGACACAGGAAAATATTACTTTCATAATAAAAAACAAACATTATTAAAAATACTCTTCCTACCATGGCACTATTAATATAGGATGTTGTCTTTTTAGGCATGAAACACCCCCTCACTATCTAGATGGTCCTTACGACACTTCTGTTATGCTCATTTGTCACACGATCATTTCCCTTAACAACTAAATTATGATCAAACATTACAGCGCATTAATTCCCTAGTGAGACAAGTTAGAATATAGTGTGCCCTGCTGTTTTGTCACATTTTCCTCTTTTTATTGTAACTTTCTTTTAACATCACCAAATTTGGTGCTTTTATCAAAATGATTGACTCTTAAATTGGAAGATTTGTTTGATGGTTAGGCTCCATATCTTGAGTTACAGCATTTCGCTTAAGATTTATAAGAGCCTGAGAACGGTGTTATCTTCACTGGCCTTACATAACACATATATCAGGTACTAGGTTTCTCATTCCTGAATTGAAAGTTCAAAAACAAAGAGAAAGTGAAGGAAAAACTTTATACTCCTGAAGGTAAGTATAAAATGTCTTAATGATTTTTTATGCACTCTCTCTAATTGTTACGAAATTCTATGTTTCAGATCTTGTCATATACCTTTAAAATAGTTGTCTTTCTGACAAAGCAAAGGAAATGAGTTATTCCAAATGGGGGCTAATAAAGCTGACATTAATAAGAATTTTGAAATATCATTGACATGGTTGATTTGTAAGCTCCATGACTAATTTCGTTGTTTTTTGCTGTCAGGAGAATATGTTTACACTTCCAGGAGTACAGATGAAGTGATGGAATTGTTATCAGGAGGGAAAAAAGTTTTAAAAAAGGGTATATTGCATACATTTTCCTAGTGAGTGATGTAATCACTAGAGTGTTTTTAAAAATGTGAGTTATTTTCTAATGTCTTTGACCATACATAGCTTCTTAGGGTGTACCTCTTGCCCTTTGAGGGGATGAGGTGGTGGGAGGGGAGGGAATGTGGTAAGAGGAGGAAGGCCAGAGATGTAGAAGGGAGACTTGGGGATTTGCTTTGTGTTGGTTCAACAAGGAGAATTCTGTATCTTTCTCAAAGTTGGACTTTTAAAGCTCTGGTGAAACAATGGAGCTACTGTGATAACATTGGTGACAGAGATAAAATTTACATTCATCATTTGGGTTTTTTCTACATTTTAATGAGAAAGATATGCCAGGGTCATTATTTGAACTAAAATATAAATCTGATTCACACTAAAATGAAATTATTGCAGGATGATATTATACTTTGATTCCACCTAGATCTTAATTTATATATCTTGGCACATTAAATTATGGTAAATGAGCATTTCTTTTTCTGTCAAGATATTTGTAGTAATATACTCAATTATAGATAAGTGATAGGCAAAATTTTAAACAATTTTCTCTCTTTGCCAAAGATTCATAGTAGAAATTCAGTAGATGCTGTGTGCATGGAGAATGCTTACTGAATAGCCATTGAATTTACTGTGATATTTGAGACAATAAATGTTGACCAAGGTTAGTTAGATTTCATTCTTTCCTGATGTGAGGGTTCTATTCCACTTGTTCTTAGCTTATATTACATAACACACACACAAATCTTTAGGTACTTTGCATATCTCAAGAAAAAATTTTACATATGGCATTTTTTTCCCACTCAGTGTTAAGTTTAACAGTTGTTTTAGAAGTTATTAACAAATTGACAGATTAAAAATTCAAATAATTAACTATGGTTAGTATCAGAGAATATTTTTAATATATGTGCATTTAAAATAATTATCGAGTATTTAAACCCATCTTGAAAATACGAAATCTATCATTATTTTCCCCAAATCTGAAATGGTGCCAGAACTTTAGCTCATTTTCCATATTCATAATTAAGTATGTTTAAGACTTCTAAGAGGCATGGACAGATAATATTCTAATAACTGTCCATGGACCTTTAACCTACAATCTTTTAAAAAAATACTTTTCTCTCAGTTGTGAATTTAATAGTATACTAAGGAGTTTAAGAGCAAGGACTCTGGGACCAGGCTGCCTGGCTCAGTTCCACACTAGCTATCTAACTGAGTTTGTATTATTTAACCTCCTTTCTTTCAGCTTCCTCATCTGTAAAATGGAAATAATTGTATAGCTCATTATAGGGCTGTTGCCAGGATTAAATGAGTTGATAAATGTAAGCTACTTAGAATTGTGCCTGGCATAGAGGAGGCTCAATAAATCTTAGCAATTTTGATGATTTTTTACCTCTCTTAAGGGCTGATTTAGAATAATCTAGGGGCTCCTAGTTGACTCAGTCGGTCATGCATCTGACTCTTGATTTCACTCATGTCATGATCCCAGGGTTGTGAGATCGAGCCACATTTTGGGTTCCACACTGAGCATGGAGCCTGCTTAAGATTCTCTCTCTCAAAAAATGAAATAAAATAAAATAAATAGAAAAAATAAAATAATCCAACGAATACTACTTTATTACACTTCAAATCACAATATGTCACACCAAATATACATTGAGTCTCAAACCCTATATCACTCTATTTAATTGAAAATTACAGAATATCTAGTCAATATTTCAACAGCATTTTCTATTGCATTATGGGAAAAAGACAATCAATTAGTGAAAACTTTATTTTCTTCATCTATGTCACTACTATTCTGAGGAACTAAAAAGTAAAGCATATAATATACATGTTACAGGAAGCACATAAGTGTAATATAATAACTTGCTCATTCCCAGGGTGCTTGTGAAGTTTAATTAGTTAACATTTGAAATGTGCTTTGTGGATTAAAAGTGCTACATAAGTGCTAAATCTTTATTGTTAGTAACAAAAGACCAAGTTTGAAAGAACACATCAAGCATATCTTACAAAGGAATTGTATTTTATTGTAATTTTTGCTTTTCAACTTTGTAGAAAACTGCCATCAACGTTTATTCTTGTAAGAGATAAAAGCAGATCACTCCCACTGGAAAGCTCAGCTCAGTTAACCCGGTGATAAGGGTGGGACTTGGACTAAACCACCCCAGACCAATGTCTTTTACTTTCATTAACACTGAAGTGAAGATGATCATACTTAACCCCTACCTACTTAAGATGCAGATATGAAAATAAGGATTCCTGGAGGTATTAGCTAACATTAGCTTTGAGTTCTTTGCAGGACAGTGCAATTTATAATTGTTGTGATTATTGTTCAGTGACACTGTACTCCCCATGTGTCTGGGGCAATGGTGTTGAAGCATTTAAAGAGTCTTTGTCTATAGCATTGACTGCAGAGCCAGGCAATGTCCTGTCCATTACCTTCCATCCCCTCCTAAAGAGAGAAAATGGGATAGCACAGCAAGATGGAGAATCCCTGAGCTGCAAATACCTTGAGACCACCGAATCCAACGCTTTCATTCCCTGGACACAGGTAAAACCTACTTTGAAAAGAAAACAGTAAATGGGTGGACTGTATGGTGTATGGATGACATAGCAATAAAATTGTTTTTAAAAAACACTTGTATGAGCAAATACGTTTGTGTGGTGGATGTAAATGTCTGCTTCTTTGGCCGTTCTCTAAACTGAATGGCAAACCTACTTCACTGAAATTGTTCTCATTAATTTGTGATCTTTGATGGATTCCAGAATGCAGTGATGTTGGTCAGACAAGAACCCCAGGTGATCTCTTCTTTCTTAAGAGTCAGTGGCAGGGGCACCTGGGTGGGTCAGTCAGTTGACTCTTGATTTAGGCTCAGGTCATGATCCCAGGGTTGTGGGATTGAGCCCCATGTCAGGCTCTGCACTGAGTGTGGAGCATGCTTAAGATTCTTTCTCTCTCCCTCATGCTCTGCCTCTTAAAAAAAAAACAAAACTAATGGCAAACAAGTTATTTAGACTTTTCTCTTTATCAGATGGCACTGACTTGACTTTTTAGGGGTTCTGAAAAGATCGTGTTAACTTATCAAACTTTCCTTTTCACACTCTTTTCCAATTAGGTTTCTTACCCAGCCCCTGGCTGTTGGTTTCTGACATTTCTTTAACCTGGGAGTTCTATTCCTTTAGGTCAGTAGTTCTCCTCTGGGAGTTTCTTACGGGGCACCTGTATTGAGAGGAGACCTTTTGGATTACTACAATCAATTGGAGCAGGAGACAGGGATGAAGATAAATGCCTTTCATGAGAAGTCAGTCACGTAGAACAAAGAATTATCCTACCTAAATGCTAACAGTGCATGTGGCGAGAGATACTGACAGAGTCCAGATTTAAAATTTGATTCCTTTTAACTTTTAAATACAGCAACCTCCCCTTATCCACAGTTTTGCTTTCGGTGGTTTCAGTTACCTGCAGTCAACCATGGTCTAGATGCAGATGATCCTCCTTTTGTCGAATCATCGGAAGGTCAGTCATTAGCCTACCACCACGTCATGGTGCCTACATCTTTCACCTCACATCATCTCATCAAGTAGGTGTTTTATCATCTCACATCATCACAAGAAGAGAGGTGAGTAGAGAACAATAAGATACTCTGAGAGAGACTACGGTCACATAGCTTTTATGACAGTACTGTATATTAATTGACTTTTATTGCACTACTGTGTATTGTTGTAACAGTATTATTTTATATTAGTTGTTATTGTTAATCTCGTACTCTGCCTAATTTATAAATTAAATTTTATCTTAGGTATGTATGTTCAGGAAAAACATGGAATATGTAGAGTTCAGCATCATCTGCAGTTTCAGGCATCGACTAGGGGCCTTTGGATAAAGGGGACCTATTGTACTGGAGTTGTCACTGTCATTCAGAACTTATCATAAATTCAGTAGTCTTTCCTTGGAACTCGTTTTGATATACAGACTGGTTAGAACTGGCGGGAAGAGTACATGTAGATGACTGTCTTGGAAATAATGCTCTCATGGGGGCAAAGAAGATGGAAAGGGAAGAATCTGTGTGTGGCAGGTACTGTTGGTTGACTGACTGACTGACAGCAATTCCCCATCCCCCCGCGCCCCCCCCCCCACACTTTCCTTATTGTCTCCTTTCACCAAAGAGGCTGGAAAAACTAACTGACTTCCTCAGCTTTCCTTGTAGATGACTGACCATGTGACAAAATGCTAACCCATCAGATGTAAGTGAAAGCCTACTCAGGGTGGGAGGAGGGGCTTTGGGTAAACTATTGCTTTCCTGATAAAAGTCATGGTGTTACCCCTTTCCCTTTGTCCTGCTCTGAGTAGGGATATGATGTCCAAAGCCATCTTTCAATATGAAATGAAAACCATACCAAGGAAAAGCCAGTACACAGAGTATGGTAAAGAAGAATAGAAAGAGCCTGAACCTCAGTACATCCTTGAGCAGCCAAAATAACCCTGGCAACTGCTACCCTTGATCTTGTAATGTGACATTTGATTTGAGACAGTTAGGTTTTCTATTATTTCTAGCTGAACACATTCCTAACAATATAGAATCAAAGGAAAATTGCCTATGTATGCATTGTTTTGCCTATGCCTATGTCCATGCCTGCATCTTCCCAGAATATTCTGTCAGTCAGGATCACCCTACTCTATGCCCCAAAGAGTTAGCCAAACCTGACAAGGCCCTCATTTAACCAATTTCTACCTTTACTGAGGGTCTACTACTTGAAAGGTAATATAGCTGAAATAAAAATGAATAAGGTATAGTCTCTACCTCAGTGAGCTTGAATTTAGAGAAAAATAAGGTAGACAAATGATTTTACTGAATTATTCTGATCCATTCTGTATTAGCACCCTTAATATCATTGATTTGGAAAGCATAGACTGTCGTTTGGAGGTGGGAGATTGGAGGCAGAGAGGCCAATTAGGAAGTTATTGCTATCATTTAGATTAAGGCAGTGTCTATACCACAATGTGGCTCAGGAGATGCCATTGCTCAGTGACCAAATATGATATAAGGTAGAGCTTCTGAGTTATCAAAGATACTCTCCTTTTTACTTGAACAATTGGCCTTTCAACGGCTTTTCCACATTTTTATGAATGTGCTTGTTGAACTCATCTATTCTCATATCAAAGTTTGATTAAGCATCTATGCTGTGCTTAGTGAAAGTGTTGCTTAGGGGTCAAGAGTGTATACTTTGGGTTTGAATTCCAGTTTTGCTACTTACAAATGTGGATTTGTATTTATGCAAGTTACTGAACATCTCTGTGCTTTGGTTCAATCTGTAAAATGGGGATAAAATGGGGATAAAATTAACACTACTTTATACCCCTGTCGAAATGATTAAATGTGATAATACATGCTCGATGTGTAGAACAAGGCCTGGCATATCATAAACGCTTAATAAATATTAGCTATTCTGTATATGGCATTGGATGAAGCCATTGGGAATGCAAAAAGGGATCCAAAGAATGTTAGGGCCATGAGCCTGCCACTTAGGGGTTTAACACTATGGGGGAAGGGATTTGAAGGGGGCAATTCAGTTTATTAAAGTTACTTAGAAGAAGAGAATTGAATTGTCTTAACTGTAGCAACTCTAACATACACTACCTGGTTCTGTATGTACTTCAAGCCAGGTTTTGTGTACATACCTCAAGCCTGGTGATTTTTTAAAGTTTTTATTTTAATTCTAGTATAGTTAACATATATATATATAGGTATAGTATACACACACACACACACACACACACACACACACATATATATATATATATATAGTCTAGTATAGTTAACAATATAGTGCTGTATTAGTTTCAGGTGTACAATATAGTGATTCAACTATTCTAGACATTACTCAGTGCTCATCACGGTAAGTGTACTCTTAATCCTCATCACCTATTTCACACCTCCCCCACCACCTTCCCTCTGGGAACCACCAGTTTGTTTTCTATAGTTAAGAGTCTGTTTCTTGGTTTGTCTCTTTCTCTATCTTTTTTTTTACCCTTTGTTCATTTGTTTCTTAAATTCTACATATGAGTGAAATCATATGGTATTTGTCTTTCTCAGACTGACTTATTTTGCTTAACATTATGCTCTTGAGCTCCATCCATGTCATTGCAAATGGCAAGATTTCATTTTTTAAAATGTCTGAATAGTATTCTATTGTGTATATACACATGTTCTTTATCCATTCATCTATTGATGGACACTTGGGCTGCTTCCATAATTTGGCTATTGTAAATAATGCTGCAAAAAAATGGCGCATATATCCTTTTGAATTAGTGTTTTTGTATTCTTTGGATAAATACCCACTAGTGCAATTAGTGGATCATAGGCTAATTCTATTTTTAATTTTTTGAGGAACCTCCATGCTTTTTTCCACAGTGGCTGCACCAGTTAGCATTCCCACCAATAGAGCACAAGGTTTCCTTTTTCTCCACATCCTCACCAACACTTATTATTTCTTGTGTTTTGATTTTAGCCATTCTGACAGGTGTGAGGTGATATCTCATTGTAGTTTTGATTTGGCATTTCCCAATGATGAGTGATATTGAGCATCTTTTCATGTGCTGTCAGCTATCTGTATGTCTTCTTTAGAGACATGTCTGTTTGTGTCTTCTGCCCATCTTTTATTTGGATTATTTGTTTTTTGGGTGTTGAGTCTTATAAGTTCTTCACATATTTTAGTTACTAGCCCTTTCTGTGAAATTTTATTGATAAATATTAGCTATTATGTATATGCTATGTATATGTATATGTATATGTATATGCATATGTATATTAGAGAGAGAGAGAGAGAATGGGGAAGAGGAGCAGAGGAAGAGACAGAGAATCCCAAGGAGTCTGCATACTCAGCATGGAGCCTGGTTCAGGGTTTGAATCCATGGACCCTGGGATCATGGCTTGAGCCAAAATCAAGAGTCAAATGCTCAAATGACTGAGCCACCCAGGTATCCCTAGATACTAACCCTTTATTGGATATGTAATTTGTAAATATTTTCTCCCATTTAATAGGCTGTCTTTTAGTTTTGTTTAAATTTATTTTATTTTAATTCTAGTATTAAAATAAAATTCCAGTATAGTTAACATACAGTGTTGTATAAGTTTCAGGTATACAATATAGGAATTCAACAATTCCATATGTCACCCAGTGCTTATCAGAACAAATGCACTTCTTAATTTCCAACACCTATTTCATCCATGCCTCCACTCACCTCCCCTCTGGTAACCATCAGTCTGTTCTCTGTAGTTTAGAGTCTATTTCTTGTCTTGTAGCTCTCTTAGTTGTCTTTTATTTATTTATTTTTTTATTTTGCTGTGCAGAAGATTTTTATTTTGATGTAGTCCCAATAGCTTATTTTTGCCTTTATTTCCTTTGCCTCAGGAGACATATCTAGAAAAATGTTGCTATGGCTGATGTCAGAGAAATTACTGCCTATGCACTTTTCTAGGATTTTTATGGTTTCAGGTTAATCAATTTTGAGTTTATTTTTGTGTAAGGTGTAAGCAAGTGGTTCAGTTTCATTCTTTTGCATGTAGCTATCCAGTTTTCCTAACACCATTTGTTGAAGAGACTTTTTCCCATTGCATAGTCTTGGTTTTTTTTTGGTCAGTGATTAATTGACAATCATGAGTTTGTTTCTGGGCTTTCTTTCCTGTTCCACTGATCCATGTTTATTTTTGTGCCAGTACCATGCTGTTTTGATTACTATAGCTTTGCAATGTATTTTGAAATATGGAATGTGATATCTCCAGCTTTGTTTTCCTTTTTCAAGATTGTTTTAAGCCAGGAAATTTTTAATGCTCCCACACATATATGCCACCCCCTCCCTCCAAAACCCTTCACTTCTAATGTAAAACTAAATGTGCAGCTAACATGTGGCTGGGTAATCTTTCTAAGGCAGCTGGGAGGTAAGATTTGGACACAGACACTCTGAACAAGGTAGAGTCCAGCCTACCTGCTACTAAGACTGGGGAGAAAGAGACATGATTGGGTATACTTGCCCCATTGTTCAGAAACGATTTGTAATGGTTTATATACAACACAATGGGATAAAAGGTAGAGGAAAATTTAGGGTAAAATGAAAGAAATAAGAATAGGAAAACAAGATTTAACCCGGATTAGGGAGGTTTGGAAAGAATTTGTTGGACCCTCTTAAACTGGAAGAAGAAAAAGGAGTAATTCAATTTTAATCTAACAGAGAATTGATCAAAATACTTTATATGAATGGCTGTCTTTGTCTTTTTTTTTCCAAAAAGGTGGCAATGTTTTTTTATTTATAAACAACGTGTATAGTTTTATACAAATGTATGGTTTATCTCAGTGCTCAGGAATGCATATATACCAACATCATCTTGTAAATGTATGAGTTTTCTGAGATTGAATTACATCATTACGCCCACATAGATATGTAAACTTCATGCTGCATTTATTTAACACAACAAGACCCAGTTACTAAAACATCCTTTGTGTCTTTCATTTCCACCACATGATATTGTTTAGAGTAGTGTTTTGGTTCCAAGCACATAAGACATTTTTTTAAATAAACGAGAATTTATTTTCCTTGTGAGGATGTGGGTTGTCTGTTTGAAGCATTAGCAAAGTCATTCTTCGGGCTTTAATGTTTTTATTTGCACAGAGATCTGCAGGAATGTACAGTAAGTAAGTTGTTGAAGGTGAGTATAAGACATCTCGAAGTGTTCCAATAGCCAGGATTGGAGATATCCTTTCTTTGTATTTCTTTCTCCTGCGTGTACACGCATGTATGGAGTCACAAACAGATCCCATTTACTCAGCTGTGAGTAGGTATTGGAGATCCTGTGACAATCCTCTACCTGTTTCTATCACCTCCATTTGTGGGCATACATTCCAGGGCAGAGTGGAAAAATAAGGAAGACAAAACCAATCCCCCATTCAGAGACGGAGCCTCAGAACTTCATTCTTCCTGTACTAAAAGGCATAGAGGTATGCTTCTTTGTGTTTTGCACCTTTTAGCATATTTGGAGCTAGAGAGCCAGCCATTAGGTAATGGCAGATGAAAGCACTGATGAGAAATTGTAAAAAAGCCTTGCCATTGGTGTATCAGAGAAATTTTATTGCAATGAACTGAAAAGAGATCATTGAAACAAAAAAATATTTTTTGTCATTTGTGATAAGATTTGAGATTGCCTTTTTTTTTCAACACAAAAAGATAAGGAAAATTTCTGACAACAAAATACTATTTAGCAGACTTCTTTTTTTTTTTTTTAAAGCAGACTACAAGGTCTTGTTTGTAAGATTCACAAACATGTTAATATTAATTCAATTGGTGGTAAAGTTGTTAAATTGGAAAACTAAAAGAATAATAAAAACTAAAACAGTAGTTTTTCTTCATTTTTGTGTGATATAGGAAAATCAAACTAAGAAACTTTGCAGGTTAACAGTGTGTACTTTAGTTCTGTATTTAACAATCTACCCTTTGATATGCTTTGAAATAACCTACAAATGGGCATGTGTGTTCTATAAATAAATAAATAAACTAGCTCTACTTTTTTCATCATGATGTTTAATAATATTTCATAATGAGGACATTTCTTAATTTATTTTATTTAAATTAACAAAAATTGTGAAGCTTGGTTTACTATATATTCATAGTAAATTATTATATCATGGGAAAAGGAAGGAGAGAATGACGCTAGTTTTTGTCCTTTTCCTCTCTCTTTGAGTTGACCTCATCCATAATAAAAGCTGGTGATTATGATTATTTTTTTTAGTTTTTTTAATATTTATTCATTTTTGAGAGAGAGAAAGAGCAGGGGAGGGGCAGAAAGAGGAATCTTTCAAGTTGTCAGCACAGAGCCTGATGCAGGGCTCGAACCCACAAACTGTGTGATCATGACCTGAGCTGAAATCAGACATTTAACCCACTGAGCCACCCAGGCACCCTGCTGGTAATTATGATTCTTAAGCTAACTCCTCTCAATGCCTTTACATCTATATTTGTATTTAAAAGGGAGGAATAAATGATTGATTCCCTTTGTTTTCAGGAATAAGAAATTATTGAAATGTATATCATTGTATTCACATCCATGGTCAGTTTTATGATTATTTCTAATGATTCTTCAGGTACTTTGTTCCATCTGACTATGAATTATTTGAGTGACTGGGTTTCCCGTAATTGGCATAATAAAATATTTCATGATGGAGTAAAGGGAGACTTTTTAGCTTCTGGGCCTTAAGTGGTAATGAGAACGTTTCAATATAGGTGAAGTTTTTCTTTTATTCTTGAGGCCCATGAACAAATATGGAGGGGTATTGAAGGGCATTTGAGTGTCAAAAATGGACATGGTACTGTGCAAGAGTGTGCCAAAATAATCAACAAGACATGATCTCCAGTTACCTGGGGCTCATAATAAAAAAGTACAACCTGCCCATTTCTAGTTCTCTCTCAGAAGTGGCCAGAGCCTGCCTAGATTACTTCTAGGGCTTGGACCACTATGTTTGTGGCCTTGCCCGCCAGAAGACTTGCAGAGAAGGTAGAGGATTTTCACACTTAAATCTATTTGTTATTTTTATCAGGCTCTTTTCCCTTAAGTAGAAAGTTCTCCTCTAAAGCATTGCTTGTTGTCTTTCTTGTTAAATACTAAGTCAGAAAACAGTTTTCTTTTGTTACTGTTGTGGCAAGAATGATTTTTTTTTTTTTAGAGAGAGAGAGTATGTGTGTACAGGGAGGAGCAGAGAGAGAGAGAGAGAGAGGGTCCTAAGTAGGCTCTACGCCCAGCACAAAGCCCAAAGCAGGGCTCGATCCCACAATTGTGAGATCACAACCTGAGCTGAGATCAAAGAGTCAGATGCTCAACTGACTGAGCCATCCAGATGCCCCAAGAATGAACTTTTTATATCAAGCAGCTGGCCAGCTTCTATATAATTATGCTATATAACCATAAAAAGCACGAAAACCAAAAAACACAAACCAAGAAAAATGTGAAAAGCTATAATAGGGATATGAGACCTCAAAACTAAAACTATTTTTATAGATTCATGCTTTATGATGTTTTACTATTCAAATCAATATTAAAGAGGTAACATTGATGACATTCTATTGGACCACAGGATTTTGTTTATATACTCACAGTTTCATCGTGTGAAGGACATCAAAAGTTCCTCACATCCTGCCTCCATACTTCCAGTGTTTCTTCACAGACTACAATTTGCACAAAAAACCCTGGATATCATGAAATTGCAACCATGAAACTACTGTTGTGTTCAGCATCTGTATTTTATTGTAAATTTCTCTGATTAAGTTTGGACACATGGAAATGGGAGAAAGGACACGTACATTCTGTGGGGAAAGAGATGAGGAAAATTGAGAATATCTGTGGTTACAGGACTTCTCCTATGGGGCCAAGGCAGCCCTACTACCTTGACAATGGGAGGAGGATACTAGAAGTTTCATTTTTTAAAAAAGGCAAAAAGTGCAGAAAAAAAAGGTTTGAAAGGGTACACAAAGTTATCTATTTCACATTTTTGACCAGAGAAGGCCATATCTAGACACCACACTGAAATAAGATCTGCCAACTTATGACTTTGTAAGAAGTAAATGAGCAGATGATTCATGCAAATTTATTCTAACCGCAAAATGAATTTTGAAAGCCCCAGAAGTTTAGAAATATAAATATATGCTTTATTCTAAGTCCATTGAGCATAAAGAAAATGTTATATAAGGTAAGTCTAAGGATGGTATGCCAAAATAATAAAAATAGTGAGATCAGATAGTGGAGGCTCGAGGTAGGCTGAAATATGCAGGGGAAGTTATGAGGAGGCCACATAAGAGATCTGAGGAATTGGTAGGATTTAAATAGATCAGCAGAGAGGAAAGGAGCTGATATTCCAGAAGGCAAGAAAAGCATGAGCAAACACAAGGGGATGGGTTTTCCTTGCATGTTTTGTGGAAAGAATGGTGAGCACAGCAGAGTCTTCTCAGCTGGGAGCTCAGGTGGGACAGGCCACCATGTGGCAGTCATGTTTGATCACACAGTTGAGGAGTCTGCACTCTATGGTGGTGCCACAGAACAGGTGATATATGTATAGTCAGAGGCATTTAAAATAATTGTGCTTCTCATAATGCACCTTTCACTTGCAGTTTTAATATATTTGATTACCCTGTATAATCTATGAAAGCAGCACTGGATATAAAAGCAAAGGGTGGAGTGAGGCAACTAGCATTTATTATATGCTTTCAGGCAATATATATATATATATATATATATAGTTGGTATAACTTGCCTAAGTCATACAATTACCAACTATATGACTTACAGAAGTCATCTTTCTGTGACTCTGTTTACTTGTATATAAAATAGGAACAAGAGTATCTCTACAACTGTGTGCCTACCCATCCACTCATACATCTAATGGATTGGAAAATTAAGGGAGAGTCTCCTTTGTGGTTAGTATGTATGCACAGTGAACTCAACAAATATTTGTTCAGTGGATACTTGAATGGGCTGTGAGTGAGTGACTTGAGTATTAACTGAGAAAAGTATTTTATAAGCATCAGAGTAATACATAAATGAAGAAAAAAATTTTCCCTTCTGCTTCTGTCCCAGATCTCTGCAGAAATTCTAGTCATTCCCGGTCTGAGTGGAGAGTCATTTTCACCTCAAATTCAGGCTACCCGACTTGAGCTAGGTCACTACAGCAGGGAAACTGTCATGGACTCACCAAACCCTTTACTTTTTATCCATGGCAAACAGCTAAACAACATCTTCTTACCTTTCCTGCAGTAAAGTGAGGCCTTGTGACTGAGTTCTAGCTAATGTTATGTGGATAGATGTCATATACAGCCATAGCCTCTAAAATCTCCAGGAATTGACCCTGAAGTCTCCTGCAAGATTCTCTACATTTTCTCTTTTCCCACCTGCTGGCTGGTTGACACCTGGGGACTAGGAAGCCATATTAGTTTACTAGGATGGCCATAACAAAGTATCATGGACTGGGTGGCTCCAACAATAGATTTTCTCACAGTTTTGGAGGTTGCACATCTAAGTCCAAGGTGTTGGCAGGGTTGGCCTTCTGAGGGCTATACAAAGGATCTGTTCCTGGCCTCTCTCCTTGACTAGTACTCTATAGACATGGCCATCTTCACCCTGTATCTTCACATCTTCCCTCTGTATGTGTCTGTGTCCAATTTCCTCCTCTCATAAGGACAAGTCATATTGGATGAAGCCCACCCTGATAACTTCATTTTTATTTAATTGCCTCCTTAAAGACCCTATCTTCAAGTATGGTCACATTTTGAGATAACTGGCAGTTATTCTCAAATATATGAATTTGGGGGGAGATACAAGTAAGGCCATAACAGAAATTATGTGTTAAAATTAGGGGGATCCTAGTCCCCAACATGCATTGACTGTGACATAAGCTAGAAAATGTTATTGTTTAACTCAGATTTGGTGTATTACAGCAGCTCAGATATCTTGACTAATAGAGATACTGGTATCAAAACTGGGGTAACATATAATAAAAACCTAAAATATATGGCATTGGCTTACCGGTGGGTGTGGTGGGGTGCAGGTAGCAAAGACACTAATATTAAAGTCTGAAAAAATGGCAATCCATGTAATATAGTGGAAAATTGTTTGGTGCGGTTGTCATCTCTTATATTTTGTGAAGCAAATACATCTATATTGAAAAACAGCTCTATAGGATATGGTAAAAAAGAATCAAGCTGTCAATGTGTATTGACTACCTTTGGCTAATTTTTAAAAAATATTTCAAAAAATAGATAAGGTCAGGAAAGAACTGGCCACTCAGTGAGCAGAAATGAGATAAATGGAGTCTAGAAATTTAGGGCCTTGAAGGGTGGGCAAAGGTTATCATTTCTAAGCCCCAATCAGTAGAAAATAAGATTGAAAAGTTAAAAACCCATTAATAATCCAAACATTTGGCAAATATCAGATTAAGAATGTGTGGTTTTCCAACCAAGCTTGATGGCATTGAGGCAACTGCCATTAATGAGACAGCAGGTGCAGAGTGAGGAAAAAAAAACATATTTGAGAATTATGTCTAGAAGATAATTTTGGGATGTTTATTTAGCTAATGATATGAGCATGAGTTAAGTAGATTAGAAACATTCCATGCTTTTGAGGGAACTGCATTATCAAAGAAATTGCAAACTTCAAGCTTGGATTAAAAACAAAAAAATACTGTTTAGGGAGTAAGACCATTCTTGGACCCCCAAGTTGTTCTAACAGGAAGCAGCCTAGAAATTGTGCAGTCAATAAGAAAGGAGTACTCCCAAGTATCCATTTTAGATATGGCCAAAAATGTTGCATAAGGAAGGAGCTCCTAGAAGGTCAAAGGAATCCTCCCAAAGAGGAGAATCAGGGCCATTAGAATGGCTTTAACTCATGTCTGCTTCTGCTTCCCAAATGGGAGTGCTTTTTGGTGGTAATTCTGTGCCCACTCTACCACTGAATTTTGGGAGTATGTAAGTTGAGAGGAAGGTGGCTTGTGCCTTTTTTTTTTTTTTTTTTTTTTTTTTTTTTTTGCTTATAATTTATAAGAACTTGAGAAATCCCACCTGGAATTGATGGAGAGCTTGATCATTACTGAGAGATCCTGGCATTGGGGCTGGATGCAGTGATTGAATGGGAATTTGGGCTGCCTCTTATGGGGAGGTGGTGATTTTGTTTTATGTTTGAAAAAAGAGGTTGAAATAAATATGTGATGACCAGAACGGCAGACTGTGGCAGAAACGTTTTCATGTGCTTACCAAATCTGCTTTTTTTTTTTAGCCAACTGGTCTGCAACAAAATTATTTTTTTGCCAGAATTTCCTGCAGTTGGATGAAGCCATATAACTGGGGTCTGACTATGCATAGAAGCAATATATTCCTTTTCTGGGTGTGACCTCTGAAACGTCTTATAAATACTCTGCAATCCATCTTTCCTCATCCTCTTGTTGAATGATACTAGAGTGGTCTTGACACCACAGTAGAAAGGTGAAGAAATTGGAGTCCCTGAATAAGTATATGAAGCAGAGTCAAGCCCCTCACTTACCCTAACCCTTTACTCCCTCTGAACCTCATTAATTCTCATTGAACTGTGATCTAAGCAAGAGATGCATGGTTATTGTGTTAAGCCGCTGAGATTTGGGGCTGTTTGTTACAACAGTTGCTATAGTCTGACTGATACAGCCATTGATGTTGCAATATGACCCTTTCACTCCTTCCCAGTGTATTCATTCCTTCTCAGGTTCCCCACAATGATTTCTTCATAAAGCTCATAAATTGAATGGAGGGGCAGAAAATTCAGCTAGCTTACCCTCACATTTAAAGGCCCAATTGAGGGGCGCCTGGGTGGCGCAGTCGGTTAAGCGTCCGACTTCAGCCAGGTCACGATCTCGCGGTCCGTGAGTTCGAGCCCCGCGTCAGGCTCTGGGCTGATGGCTCGGAGCCTGGAGCCTGTTTCCGATTCTGTGTCTCCCTCTCTCTCTGCCCCTCCCCCGTTCATGCTCTGTCTCTCTCTGTCCCAAAAATAAATAAATAAAAAAAAAAACAAAAAAAAAACGTTAAAGGCCCAATTGATTCAACCCCGCCCCCTCTACATCCAAATCCCTGAGAAGTAGTCTCATGTACTATTTTAAGTAGTACTTCTGTATAGATGACCCCACACCTACCTCTCCAATTTAGACTTCCCTCCTGAATTCTAAACCCAAATTTCCAACTGGCTACTGAGCATTTTTCTAAGTCAAGTTGAGTCTTATTTTCAAGTAAGAAATACATCACTAACATCATTGTCTTTCAAAACCAGGTCCTTTCTTCTCAGTTAATGATCAAAAGTCTTACTGAAATCCAGCTTGAAGCTTGAGAGTCATTTTCAACCCTTCCTTCCATCTGACCCTCCATCTCCACTCTGATACTGGACAGTTTTCTTTTGCCATCCCATACATCTTTTCCTTCTCTTCCCTCTTTCAGGAATCAGGATCTCCTCATCTTATCTCTGGTTCACTAATAGTTTTACCTGACTTTAGTCTCTTCCTCCATTAACTCCATCCTTCTTTCTAATGCTTGCAGAATTACATTTTAAAAGTTGTGGCTGGATCAGGACACTCCTTTTCTAAGAAGCTCTGGTAACATTTCATTATTTATACAATAAACCTGCATTCTTTAACTTACCATTTGAGAGTCTTTATTCATTTATCCCAACCTAACTTTTTAGTCTCTACCTGAATGCTCCAACCACATCAGTCTTTTCTGCATTATTCTGCATGTCTGTCTCGACTGTAGCATAGCTAACAAAGATTCTTAACTACTCTCAATGACTATCTACCTCAGAATCACTAGGGAACTTAAAAAAAATTATGTTCCCAAGCAATACTCTTATAGATATTATGGTCCTCTTAATCTGTTTTACATTGACTGGGCAATGCAAACAATCTCTTTTTGGAGATGGAAATAAGAATAAGAAAAAAATGTAGCAGCTTTAAAAATGATATAGTTTCTTTGGGTGTTTCAGAGACTACTGAAATCAGAATCTGCAGGGGTAGAGGGGCACCTGGGTGGCTCAGTTGGTTAAGTGTCCAACTTCGGCTCAGGTTATGATCTCACAGCTTGTGAGTTTGAGCCCCATGTTGGGCTCTCTGCTGTCAGCACAGAGCCTGGAGCCTGCTTTGGATCTTCTGTCTTCCTCTCTCTCTGCCCCTCCCTGGCTTACTCTCTGTCTCAAAAATAAATAAACATTAAAAAAAGAGAGAGAAAGAGAGAGACTCTGAAGGGGTAGAATTTCCCTGAGCATTTCTGATATGCAGCAAGCTTGGGAACCACTGATAGGCAAGCTGGACTAAGAAAGAATAGAATAAGACATTAAATATGTACTCCAAATAATACTGCCAAGGGACAGAAAAGGGAAGTAGCGTTATGAAATAAGGGAAGATTTATTTGAGTCAACATGTTTACAAAAAATTAGATACAGTAAGATCTGGAGTTTGAAGAAGAGAAGGCCCCTTATTCTTGTAGGATCTTCATCACTGGGAAGAATATGAATAAAGGGAAAATGACATCTTTAAAGTTGACAAATTGTTAAATTATACATGAGACTCAAACTGCACTATGGCAAATGCCATATCTAGCAACAAAAAGGGCATATGCGCTCAGGAAAACTACCCTCTCAACAGACAAGAAACAAAAGCACACTGACAAGTGTATAAAGAGGGAAGGCATGAGGAGGAGAGATGACAAAGGTATTTGTGTCCAACTGGCTATGTAAGCCAACTGGCTATCCTGTCAAGTGGGGAGTGAGAAAGAAAGAGCCATTAAGGACTCCACTGTCTCTGGCCTAAACCCTATGTTTCTGCCCTGGATGAAGGAAGAAAAACAGCAATTGAATAGCTCATAATAACAAATGAACAAACGGGTAGTAAAAAGGACTGTGACTAGCTAAGTAAGGACTCTCTGATGAGTCAGCTTCTATTTTGACCTCAACATATGAATAGGAGAATTATGTCCATTTTGATTTTTTTCTTGGCTTCAGCAATCTGTAAGCCATTGGATGCCATACAGTAAGTAATTTAAGGTAGAATGCAGCCACCACTGTGTGAATGTCATATGCTGAGATACAAGCAAATATTTGGATACAAAATGATTTTCTGTGACATTTTTTTCTCTTTAACTTTGAGGATAATCATTTCAAGGAATTCCACATCTTGAAAAGGATTAACAATATAGTGTTTTGAAACCAGATCTGATCTGTTTTTCAAGCTGTGCTGTGTTTAGTTAGAGATGTATTTAGTTCTGTGAATGTCTTGAGTCTATCGTTGAAATTGGACTTTCCCATCAAAACCAGACACTGCTTCTCGAGGAGCCAGAATAGGGCGTTCAGTGCTATTTCATGGGATCACTTTCATTCTGCCTTCCAGTGTGTGAGGGAGCATCACAGCAAAAGAGCTGATATAGTTCTTTTCTTTTTGTCTGGCCCAGAGAAGCTATCTCCAATTGGTGGTGCAATGCAGGTTATCAACTTTTATTTGGGAATTGACTTGACTAAGAACAGTCTTCAAGACGTGTGCAATTTAATCAGTCTCAGAGTTTTTAAAAGATGTAGAAACAGGAATTAAAAAGCATTATTTGGAGAATAATTGATATTCTTTCCAGAGAAGAACTGTTGAAAATGGTGAGGGGTGAGGGAGATGTGATGAAGAAGAGGGAAATATTGAATATTCTGGCAGTTCAAGATTCTATGAGCCTCCAACTTGTCAAGTGAGGACCCAAGATCTGAGAAACTCAAGATTATATCTGAGGTCGGAATAAACAAAAGCAAGAACCATTCTTTTTTAAGTTGGGGACTAAATATTTATATAAATGGTCTAGGAACCATTGAGTATGGCAAAAACCTGGCACATATCTCATCTGATTGAATAGATTTAAAAAAATCATTCAGGGTAAAATGGTTTTCTATTGCTATTGTGTTATTTTGTCCAATTTTTTCCCCAAAGGTGTGATTTACATAACAAAGTTAGCAAAAAATTTCTGGG
The DNA here is from genome assembly GCF_023721935.1 of Panthera uncia. Lineage (NCBI taxonomy): Eukaryota > Metazoa > Chordata > Mammalia > Carnivora > Felidae > Panthera > Panthera uncia. The sequence continues at coordinate 81,525,120 of NW_026057584.1, forward strand.
CCTAATTATCACTTTCAAAATAGAACCTGGAAATCAGCCATTGGTAACTGAAGATTACAGATTGTTTTTCAAAAAGCAAATCTTGACTTCAGCTCAAATGTTACCCTTAAAACTGGATTGTATTATTTTGCCACATCAAATCAAATGCCTTTTTGGCATCAAAGAAAACGGCTCCAAGCTAGTTCATAACTCAAGTGCTGTCAATTTAGGCTATATTAAAGCTTCAGCTTTTTTAAAGTTAAAAAAAGACAATTGTGGCTATATTGTTTATAATGACAATTTGCCCATGTGGTATTAGACATTAGTTGGAAACCAAAAATATGTTATTTTTCTTCAATCTATGCTCTATTATGGAGACAGCAGGGGAAGTAGTTACAAGTATAGGCTATAGGTTAGATTTCCTGAATTCATATTCTGGCTCTCTCACTCTCCAGCTCTAATTCCTTGGGCAAGTTTTGCAACTTCTCTGTGTCTCAGTTCTCTCATCTGTGAAAGGGAATAATAATACGACTTCTCTCATAAGGTTTGTTGAGAGGAGTAAGTGAGTCAATACATGCAAAGCACTTAGCTCAGTGCCTACAAATAGAAAGCAATCAGTATTTATTATACTCTGAAATATTCTCTACATTAAATTCAGGAATATTCAGACTTCTATGCATAAAAGAATACTTATCACTTCTGGTCATACTCATGCTAAGCTAGTTGACAATTTTTTTTAATGTAGAAAATCCAGAAATTAGTACAAAAAGATTTTTTCAGTGTGAATATGATTTAAGTGATTTGTTTACAAAGTCAACTAATTTAAATAATACTATCAAATATAGGCTTTTATGCCCAACTTCTCTTTAATAAAAGTTTTTTTCTTAAAACATTTGGATAAAAGCCTAACTTGTATAGTTCAATTGATAAATGATAAATAATTTTTGAATTCTTATGGAAAGTGAAGCTCTGTGCTGATAACTATGGGCAAAGTGGTAGTGGTAATTAAGACAGTCACACATACAAATAAATATACAACACTGATCCTACTCTACAGGAACTTATTCATTTTTGGTAATTTTATCCCTATCACAAACCATTCAGAATCCAAAATGCTTTAGATTGTACCATGAAATAGAAATAAAGTCTTTGTGTTGAAGTATTGAGGTTTGGGGCTTTTCTTTTATAGCAACAATAGTTACTTACCTTAACTAATAAAGTTGGAGTTTGAAATCTCTAGTAGGACTAAGAAAATAAGATTTGGAACTGCTGTTAAGTCCAGTGTTGTTGGTGGGTCCCAAGAAATCCTGCCTCAAGAGCATAGCAGATAATACTCCTTTGTTAACATTTTGAAATTTTGTGGAACACCTACTGCATAAACAGGTGCTATATAAGACACTGGGAATAAAAAAGAGTAAGGGGTGCCTGACTGGCTCAGTTGGAAGAAAATGTGACTCTTGATCTTGGGGTCATGAGATCGAGCCCCACGTTGGGTGTAGAGATTACTAAAAATAAATAAATAAAAACTTAAAAATAAATAATAAGAAGAGTTGCTGTCCTCAAGGAGTTTATGAACTAAAAGCAGCCCAGTGAAATAATATAACTAATATTTATTGAGTGATTACTGCATGCCTTGCATTCATTATTTTCTTTATTCCTCATAAAAACTCTGTTAGGTACTTGTTCCAGGTCCATTTTGAAGAAGAGGAAAGTGGAGTCTAAAAAAAATTAAGACACTTGGAAGTATTTCCAAATACTATAATAGAAAAAATATGCAAGTAAAAGACAATGGGACTAAAACTAATTGAATACCTGCAATGTCTATGGCATACTGGGCATTATGGTATATAATTATATACCATTATATATTACTATTATATATATAACATATATATATATATTACATATATATATATGTTATATATTACATATATATTTCATTTAATCCAAGTATTTCCCCAAATGCATATATTATCTCTAAGTTACAAAGAAAGAATATAATAAGAGTCAGAAAGTTTAAGTAAATTCATCCAGGTCAGATCATTCAGTTTGTAGTGGTGGGGTAAGAAATGTAAATCTGCATCTTTCTGGGTTCAAAACCCAAGTTTTCTTCACCATATCAAATGGTCTTTGCAAGGTTAACAGAATAAGAGAACTGCAAGAGACAAGGCCAGATGATGTTGAACCGGCGGGGTGGGGAGGGGGTGGTGAGAAACCATTGAAAGATTTTGGCAGAGGAGTATCAGATTTGTTTTTAAGATAGAACAGTCTGGTAGCAGTTAAGAAGAATGATTCTGCCTGAAAAAGTTGTATAAATTACAATTACTGTGCTACTTTCTTTCTTGACTCCAAATATTACCAAAATGAAGGTCATGAACAAGATGCTTTGTCACCCCTTTTTCATTTTGAGTCTTAGATTCTGTACTTTCCCTTTTTTCCAGGGGTAGGTGACTCATGCTCTGGTCCTACCCAGTCTTGAGTCAAAGTTCCCAGCTTTTATGAGAATGCCCACTACAGATACACACCCCTTTCTGTTTGCATTTATTCCATTTCATATCTTCTTTCCACATTTATATGATAACATTGTCATCTAGATTTGACAATGGATGATATTCTCAAGTCAGTGTTGTAATAGAAGTATTTCTTGTGTGTTATAATAGTATAATAAGGCAGAATATGTGATTGTTTGATGAAATTATCAATCCTATATTATTTATCTAGCAGTGTATTATACTAATTAAGAATTAGGGCCCTATACAAGAACTGCCTGGGAGTAAGAATTCTGCCAAGCTACTTACTAGCTGTTAAGCACTTTGCTCAAAGTCCTTTAGTTTAATAAATAATTGAAACACAATGCAAAGAGTATGCTAGGTGCTATGCTGCATGCTTCACATATCACATTGCACTTAATAAGAACATGGCAAACCTTGGTAGATACATGCTTTACATACATACTCTTCATTTAATAAGTATATGGTGGACTTGGGAGTAGGTTTTATTTCCCAAAGTTGATCTGTTTGTGCATTACTTTTCTTATGTTTATAAGGAGAGTAATAGTAAGTATCTCTTAGGGTTATTATAAAGAGTAAATGAATTAATCCATTACTATGTGCCTAGCACATAGTAAGATCTCAATTAATATTAACTATTACCGGATGAATCAAGAAGTGATTCAAAGTAAAAGCAGATGGCCTTTGAGACACAATGTAGAAACGGGTTTATTCATATTTAAAGAAAGAAAGAAAGAAAGAAAGAAAGAAAGAAAGAAATCCAGCAGGGAGAAAACAGGACCATTTTTTTCCAGCTGGTTTATTAGATTAAAGTAGAACAAGCTGACTAGCTGTAAAAATTGTGCTGTGTATCTATGACCACAAGTACAGAAATAGCACCAGTTTTTAGATTTAAACATCCTTGATAATTTATTGAAAAATCTTACAAAATGAATACTTTAAGCAATTACATGTTCACTGATTAAACCACAGAAACTAAACTTTAATGAAAGAAAATCAGCTTAACTCTTAAGTGTACCAATCTAATGGAATCTAAGTCAGAAAATGCTGAATTTAAATTCTATGAAACTGAAAAATGAGTAGATGAAATTGCCTGTAAATATCAATTGCATGTCATTTTGATTTTTAACCAGTTTTACATATGTAAATAACATTCATTTGCATAAAGAGAATGTTGGTTAGATGAAAATGCAACCTTATCAAGAAAAACTTATAGGAAAACAATGTGTAGGAAGAGAAAGGGGCATTACTCATCACATCAGACTGAGCTGAAATCATGAGTGCCCTGAGCATTGAAACATGGTATTTTTCTCATTAAATGTCAGAATAACATTCAAACTTTCCTCTATGAAACATTAACATGATTCTTGACACATGTGAGTGGCCATACTGATCAGTTTTCCCATTCTGAGGCATGGTTCAGTGAGACTTCTGTTTAAATTGGACTTTTTTTCTTCTGTAATCGATTATTGGGTCAAAAATACCAAATCACCCTGCCTTCACTCTTTTGAGTATTCAAGAGCTATTTAACTCCTGATATATTGGCAACTTTCATTTCTTTATTCATTGGGTGTCCATTCAAAGAAGGAGTTTCTAAGATAAATCTCAAACTATATTTTCTAACTACTGAGAAAAATTTAGGTTGATTTTCTTATTTCAAATCACTTTCTTCATGTGTCTGGATTTCTATGCTGCCTTTGTGCTTGGAGCTTTTTCTCAAACATAGACAGTCAATTTGGAGAAGGATGAACCCCTAAAGTTTTGAAAACTAAATGACTGGTTATGGGTTGGGGACAGTTTAAATAAGGAGATGGTTCTATCTGCTAATACTAAAAGAATAAAGACATAAAAAAGGATTCAGGAGACTCATTAGTGAGGAAATAATCCCTTTATCCCCAGATTCAGGGGTCAATAAAAACTAGAGATGGTTGGTTTTTGTTGTTTTGCCTTTTCTCTAGCACCAGGCATCTGTTTAGAGTTGGTGGTGGAAGTTGTGTGAGTCTGAGTGTGTGTGTATGTGTGTGTGCGTGTGTGTGTGTGCGCGCGCGCGTGCGTGTGCATGTGCATGTGTAAGAAAACCAAGGTAGGAGCTGGGGAAAGTATTCCACAGGGATCTTTCTTTGTGAAGGTTTTATTCTCGAGATGTTGCTTGTGAGGTCCCTTGGACACTCAAGGAGAAAGTCTAAGTTGCTGGAATTTTAATATTTTTTCCGTCCCTGTTTTTATTCCCTTCTGAAATGCCACTAATTCTTTAGTAAGGAAATTTGCTGGAGTCTGTGCTGCCTGGTTAGTTATTCTTGTGGAAACAAAAAAGCTAGTGTGGCAAAAGGAAGGGAGATGCATTTTATCCTTTCCTCTCCCAGTAATGCTGAGTTGCAGGTGGAGGTCTAATACTGAAGGCCATCCTACAGAGAAGCCCTCAGGGAGGGATCAGCTCCTGGGAAGAACATGGCAGTAAGAACAGGCTCTGACTGCAGCCAGAAAACAGATACCACCATTTTCCTGAAGAAGAAAGTAGTAACCCCAGGGAACTCCTGGGTTCCTTATAAAATGCTTCAGCTCTTTTTCTTTTTGAGAATTTTTTTAAAGTTTATTTATTTATTCAGCTTGAGTAAGGGATGGGCAGAGAGAGAGGGAGAGAGAGAGGATCCCAAGCAGGCTCTGCACTATCAGCACAGAGCCCAATGTGGGGCTCAAACTCACGAAACTGTGAGATTACGATCTGAGCCAAAACCAAAAGTCAGATGCTTAACTGACTGAGCCACCCAGGGGTCCCCTAAATGCTCCAGCTCTTGACCTGCTGCTGGTTGCTGGGCAACACATCTCCTCCTGCATTTCCACTTACGCTTCTCAAGAAACATCTTACATTTATGTGGCATCTCTTCCTCTTATCTTTCTAGATTGTCCTCAACATCCATTTAAAGACAACATAAATTTTCATGGTAAAAAAAATGTAATTTAAAGATATCACTTGGCAAACATCACCTTCTCAGTGAGACCTTCCCTGGGAACCTTATATAATTGCATCTGTTCTCCACCAACATTCCTTATCCCCCTCGCCTCATATATTTGCTCCATAGCATTTATCACCGTTCTTATATATTATATATTTTACTTACTGATCTATTTATCTATATAACAAGAAAGATCCATGATGGCAGAGATTTTATCTCACTACTACTATATATTCCCAGTGCCTAGAACAATGTCTTTTCTAGTGGTCATGCAATGACTATTTGAGGAATGTTGATGCAGATGACAAATGAGAGTCCCCGTTCCCTTCTGTTTATGCACAAAGTATATAGGTGAGTCTCAGTCTCACATGGGTAGCTCCTTCATGAAAGTTAATTTGAGCCATCCAGTCCAACTGTGGCGACAGTCATATTCTTCACAGGGTCAGTTTTTGCACACCGCAAGAAGAGTGTAGCACATCCAATTATTTCCTTTAGCAAACTGTTTTCTGTGTTACCTGGCTCCCTTGGTCTTTTGGGAGCCTCTCACCTGCCCAAATACCTGCTATTACTTGCTGCAGGTAATGTGTTAGTCCAACCGTCTTGAGTTATTCTGGCTTCCCCTTCATGGTCTCAGTCAGAAGAGCTGTCCTGGAACCACAGATAGGTCTCCCTTTTTGCTGACCTCCTGGGGCTTTTTTTGCTTGCCTTCACCAGTCTTTGCTACCTCCCCCATCGATGTTCTCCCTCCCTCCCAGAGCCGATGGATGCTTCTCTGATTCTCATTTTTGGAAAAAAACGAACAAAAACTCCAAGCTAAAAACTGTTCCTAGAAGGGCATGTGCATGGGTTCTATAAGCTCCCACTTTCATTCTGAAATCCCTGGGAACTGAGAAAACAGGAAGACCACACTGGCCAGAGCCATTAACAGTTCCTTGCCTGCTGGTGAATTTGTGTATGGAACAGTAGCACAGGCTTCCTCCCTCGGCTTTGTACCTCACTCTCTGGACCTTTGGGTCTCTGGACCCCTCTGGAACTCTGCCTTCTATTGCAAATCTTGTGCTTGAAACTATTTCTGGTTCTAAGCTTGATCCCTGGTCTTGATGCTTTGGGCTGTCTGGTCTGGCATTAGGACTTTGAGTCCCCTTTGGCCGTAGCCTCAAGCTAGCCCTGACCATTGTCCTAGATGCTGCTACTTTTGGAGCTGGGAAGGTTGAACCCTAAGGGTTTCTGTCCCAGCCTTTCATTCCCTAATGAAAATGGCTAGTTTCAACCAGGGTGGAGTAGAAATGGACAATGAGAAATCAAACACCTTAATTTGTGTGTACTGAAGCCCCTGGATCCACTGATGGCAGAAACACAGTTGACCCCAAGAAAATTTAGATAACCACTCTACACACTCATAACACTTACCACCAGCATTGCCCTAGATCAGCTTTCAGCAGCTGAGTAATTTTCCCTTCTCTAAATTGACATGGGCTATGGGACCATCGTCTTAAAGCACATGCATGTTGTCTAACAAACTCTGCCTTTTCCTGTCCAGAGCAACATTTGACTCCCTTACAGGTGGGGAAGCCCAGAGGGGTTTCTTTGGGGCTTTAAATGTCCTTGGAATAGGCACTGCTTACAGAAAGCTTTCCCCACAGGGGCTCTCAACCTTGGAACATATGGGGCATATTTGATATCAAGAGCAGACTTAGAGGTAAGGGGGAATGTTACATCATTCAATCAAGCATCAGCTCTCAGGCCAGGTTGGGGAAAGATGGAAGTGGTCAAGGTATTACTCACATATCATATGCCCTCTTGGGAGTCTTGATGTCATGAGGGCTGTGATGTCAACAATCTGTTATCTTTATATACAGAAACAAATGCAGTCTCTTGCACATTTATTAAGTTTTAAAATAGTTGCAGGTAAACATTTTTAAAAATATTTACTTATTTTGAGAGAGAGAGAGCATGAGCAGGGTGCGGCAGAGGGAGAGAGAGAGAATCCCAAGTAGGCTCCATGCTATCAGTGCAGAACCCAATGTGGGGCTCGATCCCATGGACCATGAGATCACAACCTGAGTCGATATCAAGAGTGGGTCACTCAACTGACTGAGCCACCAGGGCACCCCATTGCAGATAAACACTTACTGAGCATCTACTGTGTATACATTATTGGGCTGGGAGATGGAAGTGCTGAAGTTTGTAATGAACAAAATCTATTCCCTGCTTTCCAAAGAGTTTACTGTTTTGTGGGGGAGACAGATAAGCACAGAAACAATACAAAAGGGTAAAAAGGGGCATGGCAAGTGATGAGTGTGGAGGCTGAGAATGGAAGTAGCCAGCAAAAGTTTCTAATTTTGAGCATTAGTGTTACAGTGAATGTGGCTTTTATTTCTTTTGCAAAAGGAAGAATAAAAATTCTGTGATCTTTTTTTATAAGACTATTAAGCTAAACTACTTCCAACAACTTAGAGAAATTTGGTTATTCATGAGAATAACACCTTTTCTAAAAGAAATAAAGTTAATTTTCTGCTCTTCTGCAAAGGAGGTCATTAATTATACATTTTAGATTTCATCAATTTCAGTTAGATGAGACTAACATTTTAACTAGATGTCAAAGAAGACATAAGATATTAAGTTAAATACACTGGATGACAATAAATGGTTATTAAAGAACATAATTCTGTTACTCTCATAATTTTCTCACTTGGGTATCTAATTGAAGGCCTGGGTTTCACATTTAGGCAGATAAGTCAATGTATAGCAATCCTGTGAGCTTTAAACAAAAGCTTCTAAACCATTGAGTCATTTCCAGATTAAGGACAGATGGATGGCATTTTTTTTAAGCACTTAAAAAAACAAAATCAACAAAACACTGGCATCCACAGTAGTAACTATCTATCTGCAAAAGAATCAACATACCTCTTATCCTGCTCCCACTAGGAATTTACTATTTTAGAGATAGGAACTTTATCTCGAAAAAAATTAATGCATGTGATTCTATGTTTTGGTGACTCTCATTGCCAACAAATGTAGAAAAAGAAGGAAGGAAAAGCTAAGAGCACTAGTAGTTTGGCATGCTTGGTGATTTTCCCAGGTTGCTCTTCTGTGTTCATCTCCTACTGTTTTTTAAAAATTGCCCTGTTTGGACAGCCCCCTATCAGGAGAAACAGGAGAAGTAACACCACACTCCCTCCAATGCTGCATGGGGTAGCAGGAGCCATCTTTTATTTTTTCACATTGTCTTCTGCTTGTTTGGCACAGATTCACAAATGGAGAATTGTTTCCTTTTAAAATTCTTTTTCCTTAAGGGATCCAATGAGAATTTAGTGAAATTGCTTTATTTATTTGTTTGTTTGTTGATTTATTTATTTATTTTATTTTACATGTTCTTTATTATTATTATTATTAATTTTTTATTTCAGAGAGAGAGAGAGAGTGCAGGGAGGGGCAGACAGAGAGAGAGAGAAAGAGAGAGAGAGAGAGAGAGAGAGAGAATCTCAAGCAGGCTCCACTTCTAGCACAGAGCCCAACATGGGGCTCAGTCCCATGACTGTGAGATCATGACCTGAGCCAAAATCAAGACTAGGTCACTTAACTGACTGAGGCACCCAGGTGCCCATGAACTTTGTTTTTATTAAACCGATGGGGAGGAGGGCATTCACTTTCCAATGAAGATTTGAATTAATTTCTTGAGTATAGTTCGGGGATTAAAAGATTCCTTTAAACCCTTTGAATTCATAATCTGTAGTGACATTTGAGTAGTTCAGACAACTGTGTGATGAGATTGATACATGTGGGTTGCATCTGTTTGACCCTGCTTTCTTGTCCTATGGTGTATTCCATAAGCACAGTAAAGCAGTGAAGACTCTCACAGAAGTGACAAGGGAGGTGAACTGTACCATAGAAGTCAGGGTGATAAATCATTCTCGTCTTGGATTCTGGTCCTGCATGGATATTCAGCCTGGCCATACATATTTCCCTATATTTTTGCATGTCATTCATTGTTTTTGTATTCATTAGGTTTGTTTTGTCCCTATTAGATTTTGAGTTCCTCAAGAGGCATACTTATTATCTTCTGCTTCCTGTTTCCTCATACAGAATCCACTTCAGTATTCTGCACATAACATCTGTTTAATAGATAATTATTAGCAGACTAATCTTTTTCTTCCCAGTAATGCATTGAAATTGGGTTCTTTTTCTTTTTTTCTTCATGTTTGCGCCAATGCAAAATCAGTGACCTTAATCTGCAGTGTGGTACATAAAGAAAAGAGATCGCTGGAGTTGACACGAATTTGAAACAGCAAAGAAATGGGTCATCCAAACTGAAGTCAACAATGTGGAGACTTTATGCGTAAAAGAAGCCTCTGCTTTGTAAAGTAACCACTCACTATTAGTAACTGTCACTTAACTTTTTGTTTCCAACTCTTATGGGCTTGATTTTCTTCAGGGTGGCTTTGAAAGACCTCTAAGAGTAAACTCATCATTTAACAATGCTTATTTATTCCCAGTGTTGCCTTCTTTTCAATGTGACATACAGGCATTAAACTGTAAGATTCCTGTTAAATGTCATTGGAACTGAGGGGATAAATTCAAAGTGCAATGAAGGTTAAAAAAAAAGACTTTAGTATTCTTTAAGAGGAAGAAGCAATTATATTTTGTAGGTTTGAGAGAGTTTCCCTTCTTTTCCTTTTTCATTCTGTCATTTTTGCTTTATTAGAAAACAAGTACCATCTGTTTTTTATATGAAAATGTTTCTTAATTGTATTTATATACAAGCCAGTAATTCCAAGCAACATGATTAATATAAGGCAATAAATAAATAACTTCAAGAAAATACTTATAAAGGCCACTACCCTTCAAGTTGCCAGTTTTCCTCACATTCTCAAGTTTCTTGGGTAAAATCCTTCTTGATTTCCCAATTGTTACAAATTTTCATTGCAATTATTACCAAAAAAGGAAGGTCAGTAGGAGAAAATTTAATCACTGCACAAAAGAGAAAATTTGTATCAGCTACCTGAGCTATGGCTTATCTTTCAGAGGGCAATTGGATAAATCTAGAGCCAAAGAAACCTTAAAAAAACCCTTTTTAGCCATGTCCTCACAGGAAAAGGCTGTCTAGACAGCATGGCCTATTAGGTCAGAAAAAAGTCAGGCTTTTCAGTATGATAGAGATTTTCCCACATAATTATATTGTAATATGGAGTCTAGAAACACTTATTCCAATACACAAAATGGTTAAGATAATCCCACTGACTCTCACTGGCTAAATGTTTTAGTTCAACTCTTTGTTAGCTTGTCCTTATAGATTACTTTATTTGAAGAAGCTTTTCCTGGTGTGTATAGTTGCTTATATAAGCAGAGCCATAAAGTTAAAAAAATGTATTCAGTTAAGGCAATTGTGGAATGAATATGAGTTTTCATCTCATCTTCTTTGTTCTAAAGTAAATTATAAAAACAGATTTCAGAAGGAAAAATATCTAGTTATTCAGAACATCTCAAACCACCTCAGACCACCTCTCAGACCACCTTGCAACTCAGACCACCTCAGACATTTTGGAAATTTGAAATTTAGTTATAATGTATTTTCACATACAGCCAAAAAATTGATCAGTGATAATCTACTATTGAAACATCATTTAATCAATATTGCTTGTACGCCTTATGTATATCAGGGTCTAAAGTAAACTCTAGAGACACAGTGTTTTTTCTTTATGGATGTTATATGCTAGAAGTTCTAAAAATAGAGAAACAAAATGGCACTTGAGATGTGTGTGAGCATTCTGGGAATTAATCCTTTATTAATAATTGTTCTAATACTAACATATGCCTTGAACAGGGTATGAGGTGTACTTCTGGGCACGAGTAGGGTTATCTTAACCTTGGTTAAGACAAACAGAAAAGAAGATTTATGTATCTTTGAACTTGGACTAAGGAAAGGCAGAGCAGATACTTCGCTATCTAGTTGAGGAAGTAGAAAGGTGACCCAAGAGAAGTTGGATCATCATGTCTTTAAGGTGGGGAAAGAAAATGAAATCAGAATAAGAGGAGAATGGAATATATGTTTGATGTGTCCATATTTTATACCTAGCTATCTTGAAGAAAGCTTTTCTACTTTTGGTTGGTGTTCCGGTATCAAAAACCAGTAACAAAGGCAATAAATCCCAGCCCCATTTGATTCTGGTATCTTGGTCTCCTTTAGCTTATTAATGTGCCCTTGGAAATTTAGTAATATATGTACAGTTATTTGTGGTGAATGGTGTAGCTGAGACCAGTATGTAATTTAGCAAATATATATGTGTATACACACACACACACACACACACACACACTTATTTATATTTACATATATAGTTTTATTGTGGATTAATGATTATATGTGAATACTCAATTTGTGTGTTCAAGCATACGTATACTTAAATCTCTAGACACACTGATGGCCAATATTAATAAGGATTAAAAAACACCAGATTAGCAAATTCACACATTTTCTCCATAACACATGGTTAATCACACAACTGGGGGATCAAAGTCCTGTGCTATGAAAGTATGTTTGCTTTTCACACCAGGGAGCCAAGTTTAGTGGCACTTGAGGAATTCAAACAGAACCTGTGTTTACTAGCCAGAGGTATGGTAAAAGCCAAAATTAGGTAAATGCCCAGGGTATAGAAAGATAAGCATAGGCACAATATATCCGCTTTTGCTTACAGTTCTTTTTCCTTTCCTCCTCTATAACATGAATTTCCACCTTTCATCTATAAATTGTTCAGAGTTTCTAGTTGCAAGCCACGGAATCCACTCTGCCTAGGTTAAAGAGAAAGAGATTTATTACAGTATTTCTGGTAGCTCGGGGTACCTAGGTGGCTCAGTTGGTTAAGTGTCCAACTTCAGCTCAGGTCATGATCTCACGGTTCTTGGGTTTGAACCCCACATTGGGCTCTGTGCTGACAGTTCACATTCTGTGTCTCCTTCTCTCTCTGCTCCTCCCCTACTCATGCTCTCTCTCTCTCTCTCTCAAAACAAGCAAGCAAGCAAGCAAGCAAACAAACAAACAAACAAAAAGTGTTGCAGGTAGCTCAAAGAATTTTTGCAAGGTTCATCAGGCCAGGTTTACATGTAACAGATTCTCCAACAATACAGCTTGGAGGTCTGCTCTGCTGCTGCAGAACCGTTATTACCAAGACATCAATGCTGCCCCCCTTCAATGATTGTCCTTGGTGCTACATGCCAGCACCTCCTGAAGAGATGCTTCCACTTCCATGTTTGCCTGGAGGTTCATCTCCTACATGTGGCCATGGTTCATGTTGCTACCTTCCACATTTTATTCCCAGAGTCTTATAATGGGTGTATTTGCTTGACACAGTCTAGATCTGATGCTTGCACTGTAGCTACAAGTGAGACTGAAAGAAGCAGTGTGTGTGTGTGTGTGTGTGTGTGTTTAATTTCACTTCAGCAAGGTTGGATTCATGATTTGAGAATCTATCAAAATATTGAGAATTTTTAAAAGATATCAGACAGCTACAAATGACAAAGTTCCAAAGGCTATGACTAAAAAACCTCAGTGAGGACACATTTATTTCAGGATGAGCTGGAGATTAAAATTAGGTGGCACATTAACAGGATGCGCTGACTAAAAGTTGGAGGCTAAAATCTTTTTGAATCTTGATGTACAGGATATGGACAAATTATAATTTCTAAATTGCAAACATCCAAAATACCTAGGAATAAACTTAACATGAGATATGCATGACCTATGAGGAAAGTGATAAAATATGCCGAGGAGCATAAAAGGAGTCAAAAAATTTAAAGACACCTTCTTCTCTTGGCTAGAAACACTCACTAATGTAACCATGTCAATGACCTCAAAGTCAATCAATGCATGAATGGTAGTCCTAATCAAGACTCCAGATGGGTGTTTTGGAGGGAACTTGATTAAATGAGTCTAAAGATTATATTGGATCATAAATATAGCCAACAATATTCTGAAAAGTATAATAGTCAATGAATGTAACAGCCAATTAAATTCCAAAAAAGAAAAGAGATGAGGGGTAATTGTCTTTAGTATCAAGGCATTAGTAAGTAAAGCTGCCAGCACAGCAATACATAGAGAGATGAGATGAAACAGGGAGTCCAGAAGAAGATTCATGTTAGTGCAGGAATAAAATAAGACAAAGGTGGCAATGTCAAAAAGGTAGATTATTTAAAAAATAATGTTAAGATAACTGGTTAGTCATTCAGAAAAAAAAAAAAGCTCGCTACTGACTTCAATTACTGTGTTAATAGAGACTCCAAATGGATCATAGATTTAGTTCAAAAATTAAACCATAGAATTACAACAACAAAACAAAACAAAAACAAGGGTGGTGAGAAAAGCCTTTAACCATCACATAGACACACACACACACACACACACACACAGACACTCCCCCTCATATACATCAAAAGAAAATACTGACATATTTAAGCATACAAAGAAATTCAGTATAGCAAAAGAAACCATGAAAAACAGAAAGACCATGAAACAAATTGGGAAAATATTTGAAACAAAGTTTTGAGAATGTATATGAAAATAAAATCAGGTGGCAATACAGTCCTATGTTTAAGGAGTTCTCAATCTTTTCACACACAGAGTGTTTATATATATATATATACACACACACACACACACACACACACACATGCATGCACACACACATACAGATACTGTGTCTCTTCCATAATTTAGTCCCTTTATAGAATTGCCATTGGCTGTATATTTTAATAAATAAAGCAACTATGCTGAAACATTTTAAGAGATTTTGTTAATTCATCTGGCACATTTTTTAGGTTCAAAAAATATATTTCTTTTAAAAAAAAGAGTTGTAGTTCATGGTATGAAGTCAGATTTTGTATATTGAATGTTTCCCTTAACAAAAAACTCTTCAAAGGAGTTGCTTTTCTGTATAAATTAATAAAAAGTCTACTGGGGTTATGTAGAGTCTTCTAGCTTCTTTTACTTGCCTGAATCCAAAGAAAGGGAAGGTAAGATTTTTTAAAGGGGGATTGTGTTCCCTTCAGATTGTTATTCTAAATCTGACTTGATGGCAGAATGCAAAGTACATCATCTCCCAAATAAAGCTAGCTGCTTGCCAGACTGCTCTGTTACAATTGAACTGTAAATGGCTCACATCAGCACATTCTGTCAACTTTATATAAACCCTACTTTATGTAATATGATTATAGATCCCCTGAACACTGTTCTGTACCTGCAACTTACAGAATGATTGTCTTGATATTCTCTACCAGATATTATCACCATGAAAAGCAGCATGGGCTGATGTAGAGGACACAGGCAGAGATAACAAGTGGCTAGTGCCTGGTAGTTTCATCTTTCTAGAAGTCTGTGACTTTAAATGCAAAAGATAGTAGGTAATTGTGTTCTTTCTCCCTTTTCCCCTCAAGCCCTTACTCCTTGATTCCTGTTTTTATCACTTGTAGAGATGTTTGGAGATGGCTTTCTTTGGACAAAGGCTCTGACTGCTCCTCAGGAAGAGCACACGATTCATATGGTCAGTATGCCCTTCGGTGCAATGTGATTTAACCAGGAAAGCTTCACTCTCCATTTCTCTTTGACAGTATGATTCCCTCTGGTGCATAATCAGGCTGATCTGCCAGCATGAAGAGTTCCTAGGAGATTCAGTTCAGATCAACAAGCATTTATTGAGCCTCTGCTGTGTGGAAGCACTGAATGAGGCACTGTGGATACCAAGACATAAAGTGCAAGATCCCTCTTTTGTGGAGGTGACAGCCTAGGGGGAAAACGGACAAATGCTAGGGGGAATATGACTAATGCTAAGATAGGACTCCTGGATGCTGAGCACAGGTAAGCTACTTAGTCTAACCAAGAGTTTCTCGGGGAGATGATGCCTGAGCTGAGTCTGGAAGGTTGAGAGAGAATTGTATAGGTGGGAAAAGAAATCTATGCAAAAAGTAAAGCCTGGGGGCACCTGGGTGGCTCAGTCAGTTTATCTTTGGACTCTTGATTTTGGCTCAGGTCATGATCCCAGGGTCATGGGATCAAGCCCCTCTTCAGGCTCCATGCTCAGTGCAGAGCCTGCTTAGGATTCTGTCTTATCCCTCTCTCTTTCTTTGCCCCTCCCCTGCTTAAGCTCTTTCTCTCTCTCTCAAATAAAAAACAAGAAAAACTAAAAAAATTTAGAAATTTAAAAAGTAAAGCCTGAAAAGTGTCACAAAGATGCAAAACGGCATGGGGACAAGGGCAGGGAAATACCCAGATTTCAAGAGTTACTGAAGGGAAATGTATTAGGTGTGGAATGGTGGGAGAGGAGGCTGAAGAAGGAAGCAGGTATTGGGTAGGGAAGGACTTGGATGCTGTCCTATAACCTTGGGACTTATTTTTCAGGCAATGCCAAGTCCTTTATTCCTTTCTTTCTCTCATAACTACCTTCAGTCCTTCAGCAAACCCTCTTGACCCACCACCATAACCAACAAGGCTAAGCTACCATGGATCATAGCAATAGCTCAGCAATGATAATGGGAATCAGTCTCATCCCATTTCTGCCACTGTGAGGTCAACCTTCTTCACAGAAGTGAGAGCAGTACCTCTAAAATATAAATCAAGGCACCCGGTAGCTCAGTTGGTTAAGCGTCTGACTCATTGGTTTCGGTGCAGGTCATGATCTCATGGTTCACAAGTTTGAACCCCTCATCGGGCTTTGTGCGCTGGTGTGGAGCCTGCTTGGGATTCTCTCTCTATTTCCCTCTCTCTCTGCTTCTCCTGCATGCTCTCTCTCTCCCCTCCCCCCTCAAAACTAAGTAAATAAACTTTAAAAGAACAAACAAATAAAAAACTTTTAAAATATAAATCAGATGACGTTCCCCAGTGAACACTCAAGCCTCTTCACATTTAGAATAAAATCCACATTCTTACCAAGGTGTAAAAGGCAAGTCCTTACTTGAATTGGTCCCTGCCTTGCTCCTCATTTCACCTTCAACTCCTTTACATGTTGCACTCCAACTATGCAGGCCTCTTTGCTGTGCCTGGGACATTCTGGCATATCTCTGACTTAGGGCTTGGCACTTGCTAATCTCTCTGCCCGACATACTTTTCCTTCCTTCCTTCCTTCCTTCCTTCCTTCTCATGGCTGACCCTCTCCCCTCCTTCCCTTCTGTTGAGAAAGGACCTTTCTTCATTGATTACTCTCTCTAAAACTTATCCTCCACCTCCATTACTCTGTCTCTTTTTTCTGCTATAGCTATACATCTATCATTGTATAGTTATCTGCTACTGCCTGTCTTACAGGGATGTAAGCTTCAAGAAGGCAAAGGTGTGTGTTTTTTATCTGTTGTATTCCCAGTGCTGGAGCACTGGGGATTTGTTGAATAAATTGATGAATGAATTAAGAGCCATTCAAAACTTGGGAGTGAAAGGATCAGGTGTGTGTTTTAGGCAGGTCACCCTGGCTTCAGTGTGGAAGATGTATGTAGGGGGATAGATTGGGCTGGGGGGAGGTGGGTAGATAGGAGTTAGATCAGTTTGGAAGTTTTGTGTTACTCCAGGTCAACAGAAGGAAGGACTGAACTAAGGCAGTGGTATTTTGCATGAAGAAAGAGGAGATAGATTTGAGAAGTGTTTTGGAGATAAAATTGGCCAAACACGATGAAATTACATCTGGGCCTCCCTTCAGACTCTTGACTACAGAAGGGATGATAAAGGATGCTGGAACTGGAAGTGGTCCAGAATCAGAGGGAGCAGGATGATGTTGCCTGAGTGCCTTCTGGGACTAGTGCTTTTCCATTTCAGTATTTCCCTGGGTTAAAATTTCCAAGGCATTTATATGTCCCTTGTGAAGCACAGAAGTGTTGTCTTGCTGCAGATCTGAATGACTGCAATGAGTTGGATGTATTTTTGGCACCAGATACATGTTCAATAATAGTTTTAATGATAGTTTCTACAGCAATTGGGTTTACCCTGGAGGCTGTCCATCTCTAATGACTAGGGCCAAGCCTGCTTAGTTTATAAAATCTGGCAAAATTACAGTGCGAACTGGTAATGCCGTGGGCTGTTATACAAATTATACCAGGTCTGTCTTTGAGAAACTTACCCGAGCCCAAGTGCCTGTAGGGACTTCAAGAATACTGACTTCAAAGGAAGTACTGTGTTGTTATGAACACCACAAACCATGTACCTAGCAAAACAAGAAAAAGACCCGTGGTGCCTAACTTGTAGAAGTATTTGATCTGCTTGAAATTTTTTTTAAAAGGGTTTGAGCTGTTGAAATTGACAGAGCATCACAATTTTGTTTTCAACGTGGTTTGGGAAAGTTCCTTTTAGCTTGGGGAAATTTATTATCTTAGCCAAGGAAAGAATTATGTATAGGCCTCAGATCTATAAACTCTCAATCCAAGAGAGATTATGAAATTATTTTGGATGATTGAGACGGAAGCGTTTCCAAATAAAAGGTTTATCACATGGGTGATTTAAAACACTACTAAAATTGCCCCTCCAAGTGATGACCTAGGAATCAGACAATGCGATAATGAATTCTCAAACAAAACAAACAAACACAAAAATCACACTGGAACATTTCACAATTGGCAGGGTGAAAACTGGCAACAATGACTTCTGGAAAAGTGTGTTGGATCTTATAGCATTAAGATGAATTTTGGGACTATAACATGAAGTCAACACTTTGGTGAGAATTTTGGAATGCTCAATTTCCCACAAGCTCATCATTTCTCTGCCCGACAATTGTGATTATTCTTTGTCAACTTGACAGTCAAACTTGCTTCCTGTAGTGATGATATACCTGCTACCATCCTGACCATATTGGACAAAGAGCTTTTTCTTTGATAGGTTTGTTCATTTAGAAACTAACTTTCTATGTTATTCTAACCACTCTCTTACATTATTCATTAACTAATCACCATTCATGTTTGACAGGAGTTTGTAACTTTGGGAAAAGATCAGGGGATACCATTGTCTCCCTGGTTGTAAAGAAAAGAGTACTTCACTTATTTCACATATTAAAACTAATTAGTTACTTGAGCAAAGTATGACATACTACTTCAGAAAACATTGGACAACATTGTATGTTTCCACATCATCCAAGGTCATTAAGTAATTGTGGATTTAATGTATGAAACGTTATCAATTTGAACAGGTGGAAAAAATAAGCAGGGGACATTAAGGCCAGGTCATGTGTTTAAAAAAGAACAATAATAGGGAAAATAGAATAATTATAAAGTAAAAGTGCCTGCTGATTATAAAAAAAAATCTGAAATCTCTTCACTTAATTACTTATTCAATAAGTTTTGACTCCCTTCTGAAAAGGTGACATTTGAGTTAAACTTAAAGGACGTGAAGTGCGCTCGTGGAAACAACTTTCCAAGCAGAGGGAATGACAAAGGCCTCGTGGTGGGGGTGGGATCATGCCTGGAGTTTTGGAAGTGGTGCAAGGAAGACGGTGGAGGCTGTGTTCTGGAGGGCCGGGGGAATGAAGTCAGGTGGTGGCTGGAGATTTCGGCTTCTATTCTGTGTGAAATGGGGAGTACTTGCAGCGTTTTGAATTAAGTTTTAAAAGATTCAGTCTGTTTGATGCTTTCGGAGTAGATTGTAGAGGGCCCGGGTGGGATCATGGAGACTCTTTAAGGGGTTGATCCAGGACATGGAGGTGGTGAGAAATTGGGCAGACTCCTGGTATATTTTATAAGTAGTCCTGTTGGATGAATTGGCAGTATGAGGAAAAAAAAGGAAAACTCCAGGAGTTTTGGTGAGCAACTGGAAAGAAAGAGTGGCCATTTGCAATAGATTTGGGGGATGCTGTAAAAAATTACCACAGATTAGGTGGCTTAGGGTGACAGAAATGTATTTTCTCACAGTTCTGAAGTCCATAGGTCCCAGATCAAGGTATTGGCAAACCCACACTCCCTCTGAAGACTCTAGGGGAGAATCCCAGCTTTGGTGGTTGTTGGCTTCCACTGACATTCCTTGGCTGCATGATTCGAGTCTCTGCCTCTAGGTCACATTGCCTCTTGCTCTTTTGTCTCTCAGGGCCCATGTGGGGAAATCCAGGATGATCACGCCATAAGATTCTTAACTTAATTATATCTGCAAAGTACCTTTTACCAAATAAGGTAACTTTCAGAGGTTCCAGGGATTTGGATTTGGATCTATTTGGTGGTGGTGAGGGGGCATCATTCAACCCAGTACATTGTTCACTGAAATGGGAGGAGCTTGTGGGCAAAGCAGGTAGGGTGAGGGGGAAGAATGTATATAATTTTTCTTTTACCTGACAGAAGACCTGATAACAGCCTGAGTTGCTAAATTAAATAGTCAGGTATTAACATTATTATTATGATTATTCTTCAAAATAATTCATTGTATTGGTTATATAAAAGAATAGATTATTGAATCTCTATAAAAACCCAATATTCTGCTCAAATTTAGCCATTATCCTCGTTCTTTATGAATTATTTTACCTCAAACTGTTGAAAAAAGTGAATTGTTCATGTTTCAATTTTATTTCCTCTCCATTTCACCAAACGAGGGTTTGTTTAAAAAATCCATTATTTTTTCAACAGATATTTATTTAGTGTCTAGAGTGTGTAGTTCACTGGGCTGGCCAACTCAGAGATACAAAGATTATGAAGAAATAGTTTCCATCATTAAAGAACTTACATATAATAATTTGACTCAAAGTAGTATCCCCCACCCCATCCTACCCTGATGTGGCTTATTAAACATATGGCTTACCTATAGTAGGTATGTTGTGAGTGAGAACACAGGTGATTAAATCTCCTTTGCTAGGCAAGGTTGATAGCAGTCACAAAATCTTTCTCTTGCATTTTGTTTCCCAACCATTTTCCCTCTTTACATTGAGAAAGTTTGGGCAGTCAGAGACAGTGAGCTGCAAGTCCCACAAATCCAGAAATGACACCAGAATGAATACACAGTGGAGGGAATCAGTTTTATCCGAAGAGCTTTTCCTAGAAATAAGCTATCCACTACTGATTTGGAGAAGAGAAAGTTTGCTAAAGAGATGGAAGGCCCACCGAAATAAGCACCATACATTGTAACCCGTGGAAAAGAAACTGTAATTTTGGAGATAGAAGCATGTTCTTGGCAAACGATCCTTATGGAGTTTAGGAAATGGAAAGATGAGGGGTGAGTAGTTTACCTATGACCACTCAAGAGGAGAAAGAGACTCTATTTGATATCATTAGTAATCTAATCCCCTGAAAAGGGATGAATTCTCTAAACTCTCAGATAGTCTGCTTTAAATAGTTCACGGAACTATCCAACCACCTTTGCAGTGAATCTGGGCTCAGCAGACACCAGACTATTACTGTAAAGAGCTTAGGGGGCAGTGCCTGACACATCATATGAGTTCCACAAAGATTAGCTATTATTATACATTGTTATTTTATTTTCCTTGCTTCATTATCATTTCTTCCAGTGTGATCAAACTGATGGAAACAATGTATACACCTTCTTCAGCCTGTCTAAACTGTGATGGTTCTGGTCAAGATGTAATCAGTTATTTAACAAGCCACTTCTGAAGCAGTCTACTAGCTCTCTCCTAATATTGCACCCAGCATATTACTCCACACTGAGATAATATTTGCTGATAATTGTCATGTATCATCACCTAATTATCATCTGCTTTTTTAATCATACTGAGGCACTGTTTGCTTATGCCCTTCTTCCTCAAAACACCTTTCAATAGATCACTGGTATCTACCAAATAATCTAAACCCCTTAAAGTAGCATTCAAGATCTGCTTATTACCATTTGATTCCAACCTGGTTCCAACTTATTTTCCTTTTTTAAAATTAATTAATTAATTAATTTTTAAAAATATAATTTATTGTCAAATTGGCTAACATATAGTGTGTAGAGTGTGCTCTTGGTTTTGGGGGTAGATTCCCGTGGTTCCCCATTTACATATAGCACCCAGTGCTTATCCCAACAAATAAGTGCCCTTCACCGTATTATTTTTAGGTTACCACCAAAATAGATTATTATGTTTCTTTTACAAAACATATGCTCTCCTATTTCTATGCCTCCTGACTCCTGGAATGACCCAGCCTCTTGTAGTTACTCATCTTCTATTAGACTCCTTGCCATTGCTCAGGGGTCAGCTCAAAGGCCATCTCTAGTTCCCTCTGGCTGAGAATGATTGCTATTAAAACTGTGTTCATGGGTCTGCTTTTAAGATGGTTTCCATGTAATAATAGTTTGTGTATTGTGGGAGACATAGTGCGATATCACAGAGGGGAACTAATGTTCCTTGGAGTCAGACCAACAGGTCCTCCTTACTAGTTTCATGACCTTGAAACACTTACTGAACTCTGTGAGCTTAGTTTCCTTATCTATAAAATAAGCATAATAACACCTAGCCTGTATTGTTAATATGAGGATTAAATGAAATCCCTCAATGTGCTATAAAGTTCTTGGTGCAGTCCCTGACACAAAATGTGACCCAACATATGTTTGAAATTACTATTTTTTGATATTATTATGTCCTCTTCTATTTAATGATTGTAGTCATTTTGAGGTCAAGGACATGTAGTCTCATTCCTCTTTGTATTCTGCTTAGCATAATGTCTTGTACAAAGACCCTCATTTGCTAAATTTGTGAGTGTATGCATATCAGTTTTGCCTCTCCAACTAAATTGCATGTTTCTGGAAGTCAGGACAATGCCACGCATACTACAGTGCACAAGTTTAGTGCCCAGTTAAAGGCTGATGTAATGTGTATATACCCAGGTAGGAATATGACCTATTCAAGCACCCTCTGCCGGCAGTAACACTTACCTACCCAGGTCACTTTGGGCAGCTGAATCTTGACTACAGTTGTTAGCTGAGGTCTTGGGAATCACCTGATTTAGGCAACATTCTTTAGTAAGGTTTGAAGGAATTGTGTATAGCTGAGAATAACTAAATCCATGATATGAAATTAGTACTACTATACTTAAAATTAGGTTGTACTTAAATACATATACAAAAACTTACAGTGAGTACTGAGTGTTATTCAATTCAGTGGCATTCATCTCTTCACATGAAGGAATTGGTGGCCTCTTAGGTAAGTGTGGGTCAGAGAATATCTCTGACCTAGTGTTAATCCCTTTGCACAGCTCCTTTTCCAGATCCTACACCCTGCATGTTCTACAACTGCCTGCCACGGAATGGGTGTGTATTGCCTCAGACTCAAGATTACTATTGTAAGAGGATGTTTGTTTGCTACATTTACAGTTGCATATGAAAGCCTCTAAGTAGAGTTTTCATAAATCATTTCTTTAGGTAATTGCATCAGATGTAATTTGCATTACATTCAATGCAAATTCATTATTGCATCAAATGTGAAAGGTATTCCTGTGCCTCCCCTGTCGTTTACAAATTCCTTGCCCTTATTTTGTCCCTGGAATGGGATTGTTCTTTGTAAGCATTGCTGCAACTTGCTTTCTCTGGGAATTTTTTGATTTGCCCTATATTGCAAGACTGGGAAAAAAATTATATGTGTTTCCATGGATTTTTAACATAATGGAGCAAGCTAGTGTCTGGATTCAAACTGAAAAATAATCCTCTGTTGTGTAGAAATCAGGTCTATGGCTTCGTGGGTGTTATAGTCAAATACCTTCTATGCCTACCTCTAGTTAAAAAAATTTAAGCCTTGCTTGAGTTACATGGCAGTAATAAACTTCCAATACTTATGGAATAACTTTGGAGTTTATGTTATTCTTCTTACAGTTCATAAGATATCTGAATCCTAAGTATACCAAGTATCTGAAAAGTGTCTTATAACAGCTACACGAGCTGTATATTACCCTTACTGATGAGGCGTAGGCAATTATGTACCATTATGACAGTGGAAAGATTACTAATTGTATTAAGTCTGGTCATAATAACATTATCATAGTATGAAGGAGTAAATTCAGAGAGGAAGCTGAGATGATGAAGGGAAATTAATAAGAAACCTGAAATCATTTAAACTTTTTCTCTGGTGGATTGTTCCCCAATGTCTCTCTTTCATCAGTCATGATATATAAATTATACATGCTTTTGCAACATTAAAACCATGTCTCCTATAGGTACTGGAATTTATTTGCTTCTAGAAACAAAACTGGATTTTTGTTTGGAAAAGAGATAATTTTTGAAAAGGAAGGGGAGTTATAATTCAATCATCTTTTCACAGCTGGATAGAAATTAATTTTGGCTGATGTCAGAAAAATTAAGTGCTGGAACAGTTTTTTGCTCTGAATAAAAGGAATATTAATTCTGATGGTAAGTCTGCAGTCCACCTGTCTCAGTTTAGCACATGGAAGAGATGGATATTCAAAGACACAAATGACTTGTAATACAACTCAATTCTCTTCTAATCCAGGGTATTTTTCACTACTTTTCATTCTCTATAATTCTATTAATTGCAAAATTCATCAGAAATGACCAGTATTATGGATTGAATGTTTATGTCTCCCGAAAATTTATATGTTGAAGGCTTAAACCCCAGTGTGACTATATTTGGAGATGGGGCCTTTACAGAAGTAAGTAGGGTTACATGAGGTCATGAGTATGGGGTCCTCATGATGGGATTAGTGCCCTTATAAAAAGAGATACCAGAAAGCTTTCTGGCTCTCTCTCTCTGTCATATGAGTGCACAGGAAGAAGAAGGTGGCTGTCTGTAAGCTAAGAAGAGATCCATCACTAAAAAGTGACCAGGCCGGGGGCACCTGGATGGCTCAGTCAGTTGGGTGTCTGACTTCGGCTCAGGTCATGATCTCACGGTTTGTGGGTTCGAGACCCATGTGGGGCTCTGTGCTGACAGATCGGAGCCTAGAGCCTGCTGTGGATTCTGTGTCTCCTTCTCTCTCTGCCCTCCCCAACTTGTGCTCAGTCTCTCTATGTCTCTCAAAAAATAAATAAACGTAAAAAAAAAACCAAAAAAACATGACCAGGCTGGCACCCTGATCTTGGACTTCTCAGCCTTCAGAACTATGAAAAAATAAATTTCTGTTGTTTAGGCCACCCAGTCTATGGTATTTTGTTATGGAAGCCCAAGCAGACTAATGCAACTGATGAAAGAAAGAATACTTTCTTTATATGGCCAAATTTGGCTACTTTCCCATTGGTTTGGTATTGGTACAAGTACTGATGTTGCCTTGATGAAGTACAATTAAATGGTGAGAAGGAAAACAGAAGTCTTTATCTTTATCTTTACCCCTGTAGTGCTAAGTTTCTGTAGCTCATAAATTCACATTTGTAGATAGAGATGTGTTGTGTGATTTATGCGCAAATTCTATCTTGGACCTGCCCTAGAGATGGAGCTGCTTATGCAAACACAGATTAATTTGATTAAAAAGAATATTTATTATGTCTTAAAATTTCTCTTTCAAGTGGGAATATGTTATTCACTACTGAATGTTCAGGGCTAAATTAGGTGCTTCCTAATTATCTTGGTCAAAGGGGTTAGTAGCAGAGGGAGTTTTACATTTTTTATTCTGCAGGGCATCTATTCACACCATTGCCCCAGCTTCCAATGAGATAAGAATTAGCTGGCAAGGTAAAATTAGGTCTACAACTTCTACCCAACATTTAGGGAATCTAAACATTTAAGAAGGAACTAAAATCAAAATGGGTTCTTTCCAAATTTTTATATGGGTTTTCTTCATAACAGAAAAAATGCTCTTGATTTTCTCATTGTAAGTGAAACCTAGATGGGTAATGTGTTTGGAGGGGACATTGTAGTTAATGTTTCAGTTTTGGATTGAGAAGTGTCGGGGGGGGTCAAATCCTAAGTAAATGTGTGTAAGGATATTGATTATGATAAAGACATATCTGGAAGGATTTGAAAAGAATATTAGTTCATAGTGGTTATCTCTGGGAAATGAGATACTGCAATATTTTATTTTTATGATTTATGTATATTTATGTTATCAAAATAATGTTAAAGCAAAGATAACCAATAGGATTTTTAAGCTTTTTTTGTTTAAAGCCATGCCTTTAAAATCAATGAGTTTTAAGTCAGAAATAAAATATATTTTCATTTGGAAAAAAGAGGCATTTAGGAAAGTAGCAATATTACAATATAAACACATCTAGAATGTAATATAGATTACATTATAAACATGGACTAGTAGAGCAAACACTAAATTTCAAGCTTTCCAAAATATTTCTCTTAGGATTTTTTCCTGCAGCACAAGGATGCTTAGGTAGTAATAACAATAATGATATGTATTACCTAATTGGGTTTCATAGCTTACCAACTAAAGAACGTCCTCTTATTTGAGCCCAATAAGAATACTCTCCGGTAAGCAGGGCAAATGTAGCTTTCTTCAACTTACTCATTAAGTAACTAGGACTCACAGAAAGTAAGTGACAATTTTGTAAATATTTTAATTTATTTTTAAGAGAGACAGACAGACAGACAGAGACAGAGCACAGCGGGGCAGGGGCATAGAAGGAGAGACACACCGAATCTGAAACAGGTTCCAGGCTGAGCTGTCAGCACAGAGCTTGATGTGGGGCTCAAACTCATGAAGCACGAGATAATACAAAAATATATGTATATAGGTACATATATATATATATATATATATGCTTTTATTTACTTGTATCAGAGATAGATAATACACCAAAGATACTAATCTAAACTGTGACTTGTTTCATTTAATCATATATCTTCAGGCAGCTCCGTATGGTACCTGTAGAGCTGCCTCATTTTTTTTAATGGCTGAATTATATTCCAGGATAAGCCATAATTTACTTAACCAATTACCATAATTTTATTAGTTATTTCAGGATGAGTCATAATTTATTTAACCAGTTCCCTGATGATATATATAAGTTATTTCCAACCTCTTACTATTGAATATTGTTCTTCAATATATATTGTTGCACATTTATCATTTCGTACAAGTATAAATATACTAAAGGAAACCACTCTGATTCCTTGACTCCATTGTTCCTTTGATTCTTTCAAACTGAACATCTGCATTAAGTCTGCCACCATGACCCTGTTTTTTTTTTTAAGTTTATTGATTTATTGTGTGCGTGTGTGTGTGTGTGTGTGTGAGAGAGAGAGAGAGAGAGAGAGGTAGAAAGAGAGGGAGAGAGAGAATTCCAAGCAGGCTCTTTTGTGTCAGTGCAGGTCCTGACATGGGGCTCAGTCTCATGAACTGTGTGATCATAAACTGAGCTAAAATCAAGAGTCAGATGATCAATTGATTGGGCTACCCAGGTGTCCCTACCCTGTTTTTATTTGGGTAATTTTTGTTAGGAGATTGATTGAGAAACTCAGATGTTCAGCTTACTGGTCCACCTCCTATTTCTGTGGTAGGGCTAATAGTCGGGCTCTTATTCTGCTTCAGTACCCAATTTCAGTAACCAAGTCCTTGTCATCCCTAGGACTACCTTTATACTTTCCTTCATATAGCAATTGCTCTGGGATATATCTTACTTTAGATCCTTTTCCAGGTTTCTAGGGTCCTGCCTTTGGTCTCCACACCTGCAGTTGAATACTTGATATGTTTAGAGACCTAATCATCTCTTACCCAGATCTGTGCTTATTGCCTGCTGCCTGACTCCTTAAAACTTGCCCATCATCTCAGGCGTCCTTCCTTCCTGCTATGTCTGTGTCTCCAGGTCCTGCCACCTCTGGTTTGGATTTTCAGTCAGTTTCCCTCTGACTCCCTCTTTCATTCCCTATATTGAGGTACAATGAATGAGAAAGTCAACTTGCAACTCTTTGTAGCCTGGGCATGATCCCAAAGGGAAAAAAAAAAAAAAACAACTCATGGAGATAAAGGAAAGAAGCTCTTTGTCCTTCACCCAAGTTCATAAGTGCTATGAACATTACATGCTTTGAACTCGGTAGATTGCTTTCTTCCTTTGTTGAACTCCTACAACACATTCTGGATGTCCTAGAGTGCATTGTCATCACTTAGATGTCCCAAGTGAGATAGTAACCTCTTCCCAACAAGATGATAAGGTTCTTCCAAGTGTACATCTCAAGTCTTCTTGTTCCAACATCAGTTCCAATATCAGTACCAACTACCATTTTTGAACACTTATGGTATGCTAGACACTGTGCTAAGTGCCTTATTCATAATACCTTATTTAGTCTTTGGAACAATCTTATAAGGAAGACTTGAATATAAGGGAAATTGTTATTTGATGGGTAGAGACTTTTAGTTTTGCAAGATGAAAAGTTCTGGAGACCTATTGTGCAACAATGTGAAAATACTTAATACTTAAGTGTACACTTAAAAATTGTTAAGATGGCAAATCTTATGTTATGTGTATCTTATCACAACTTAAAAATTTTTACACGTAGGACGTAGACTGAAATACTATATAGTATTGTGCTACGGCCAACAATACATACACAATACAATTTTGCTATTAAAGATGGTAGTTCTCATGATGACAATGGTTAAATGCTTCAACTATGCAATTGTTCTAAATTCTGGACATAAAAGTCTACTCTATCAAAAATGCACATGGGCAATTTTTATAAATATCATCATCATGTTGAACAGTTGTTAAGAAAAATTAGTGAAAGCTTAAGACTTTGTCTCATGTCTCTGAAATTTGGTTAGAGGTGATTTTCTTGGGAGCACATACATAATGTACATTATGTGCATGCAGAGACATAGCTTTACCACACACGTTCTGACCCTTTAACTTACTCTGAAAATGTGTATTATTTAGTGAGTCAGTACCTTCCCTGGGTGACAAATGTGCTTGTTTACACTTTCTTTATATCTAGAAAAATTACACATCTGGTGCCAAATATCATGGTTAGACTTATATATTTCATTACATTTGAAAAGAATATCTTCTTGGGCTTATATATTACAACATAGAAAAAAAGCTACATTTTTAGTGAGAAAATGCCCTTTATTTCATAGCTTTTTGGTATATTGAATAGGTAATCCCATTGTCTGTTATTTTCCATTAATGAAAGTTCATATTGCTTTAGTTTTTATAATATCAAAATGTATTATTTCTGATCCTTAAAATGCCAAAAAGTTTCAAGTGTTTCAATTTATATAGTGTAAATAGCCTGTGGATCTGACAGGAAGCTGGGAAGTTTCCCTGCTCCAAGATATAGGCCTACTGTGGATGTTTGAAATGCCACCAATAGTGATTCATTGCTTTCTGCTAAACTTTTCCTTCATACAGTGGTTCTATCCTAAATTGCAAATACTCCAGGAAGGGGTAATATACTGAGTAACTCATACCCTATTATGAAATAATTGATCATATCTTTTCTATGATGGGAGAGACTACACTGGAAGTCTTCACCCAGGACCCATGAAAGAAAACTAGATAAGGATGGTCCCAATCAGGTAACGTGTAGTCTGGAAAGGATTTCTCCTTCCACCTGAACAGAAGCTGAGTTCCTGATCCTCGTATAAATGAGTTTCTCAATTGCAAGTTTAAGTTTTGTGGATACAAGCAAAGTGCAATAGAAATCTGGGACAATTACCTAAATTATTTCATTTTTTAAAACCTTCATTAAATCTAAACAGGGATTTTTGGCTTAAATTATTCAACAGGACTAACTGCATTAAAATTATCTAAAATTGCCTTGCTCTCTATTTCACCTTATCTGTTTAGAGAGACAGACCTTAGGCTGTGTCTGCCTCACCCTGTATGGATTGATTTGGGGCCAAAAAAAATTCAATTAATTCTATTCACAGAGGACCATCGTAGTGCTGAGCAAATGGCAAAATGAATGCTTCTGATTTCTTGCTGCCCCATCCCACTATTAAGTCTGGGAGGGACTGAGCCTGACATATTTAATGATCTCAGTTCAGTTGGTTCACTGCGTGTCTGTGTGGGTTTCCATTTGACGTCTTATTTTAGATATTTTGGCTTCAAAAACCGTGTTGCCTTGGGATAATCAGTAGAGCCAGTTCATTGTTTCGGAAGCAAAGAAAGCAAATTGAGGCAGTGTGTTGCTAGCTAACATCTACTGTGTGCTTGTCATGTGCTGGGCATTCATTAACTCATTAATCTGAGGTTTATTGTAAGTGGTGCAGCAGCTTCAGTGCTTGGCGGTTTGACTCTATAACCTGTGTGCTTAAGTGTAGCTCTGTGCTGAAAGTCAGTGGAGCACACCGGTCAAGACTGTGGGCTCCAGACCCGGATTGCTGAGTTTTATAACCTTATTTGCCTCAGTTTCTCTCATTGTAAAATGAGGGTGATAACAGTTTCTATTTCATTGGGTGTTGGGGAGGATAGTGGATACATGTAAAACACTCAAAAGAGTGCCTAGTGCGTAGCAGATTACTTAATAAATATTACCTGTTATTATTAATGGCGTTATTATTATAGTCCCTGTAGTCAATGAAGCAATGCTTCTGAAAGGGGTCGTGTGGAAATCCCAGTCTTTTGCCACTCAATTTGCCCCTCCCCCACCTTTTACTCTTCGCTGCAGCACTCCCATCCAGCCACCATTACATATTCTTAAGAATTAAGGTTGGTTTGGGACTGTGTATTTCAGCAGAGTTATAAATCAACATCAAATGAGCTGTTTTGGTTCATGTGACAGTCATATGCTTATTGTCTTTTTAATTAAAAAATGATCATAAACGTCATCATGATGATGGGAATTGTGTAGCATGTTACTGTGTTAGTATATTTTTATATTCATTTCATTTGATATAGCAATACTCTGCAGAAGATTGTGCAGATGTGACTTCCATCAATGGAAATTCTAACACAGAGAAGTCAAATCATTTGCAGAGAAAGGGAAGGGAATGCAGGGACTCCCTGTGGAGCCTGCCTGGGGCAGGAGAAGTGGAGGGGGGTGGATGAGAAAAGTTTGGTATTAACCTGGGAGTTTGGAGTTACTGGGATTTTCAGAGTCAGGCCTATGTCTGAGGACAGGAGTGAGGGAATCTTCAGAAAGAAAAAGAGAGAGAGATGGAGAGAGAGAGGAGACAGAGAGGCCAGTAAAGCAGAAAAGGGAAAGAAAAGCAAACAGGGAAAAGAGGTGGACAATCTGGGAAGATCAGAGGATTAACAGCGGTTTCCCCCACATTGCTGACTATTCACATCTAAAAATGGAGGTTCCTCAATGGCAGGGTCTTTATCTAGGTCCTTAATTTTCTCATGGCACTTAGTGTAGTATTGTTGAGTGCCTAATGAATTGTTCTCTCTTGTGCAAAGGACTTCCACTACAGCAGCAACTGTGAGCCTAAATGATGGGAAATGGTTCATTTGTCCCATTGAGGAGAAAGGAAGACCTCCTATGAAGTCAAGGAATTGGATGAAAATGATGGGTATTCTCTGGGGTGGTTGAAATTAGAGCTCTGTGGTCCGGAAAATAAACTGTGCTTCAGTACAGATACATTTATGGAAACATCAATAAACACTGTGATTAAACTGCAGATAGGATTCCATCAGAGAGAACAATTCAAATAGTATCACAAAGTTATTTTAAACCCCTATTCATATTTGCAGGTAAAAATTCCAATTTAATTAACCAGATGGGTTATTTAGATGGTTTTGTTAAATTCAAATTATGTTAAAGTAAAAACCTTGTGCTGCAGGATATGGAAAGTTTACTTTTCCCCCCTCTACTTTGGTGTGTACTCTTTGCAAATTCTAGCTTCCTAACATTGAAAGTTTTGATGGGGGCATGAATTATTTCAATCAAGAAGCAATCATTAAGTAGTCATTGTGTGGTGAGCTTTAGGTTTATGTAGAGGGAACCATGATAGCGTTCTTGCTCCTGAGGAGATTAAAATCCTTTGGAGATTAAAAGACAGTGTGACAATGACAAGGGCTCCTAGAGAGACAAGCTCAAAAGACCGTGGGAACTCAGGAGAAGGGCAGAATCGGCTTGATCTGTGCCCTAGCTGTATATCTTGGAGGATGAGCTGGTGAGGGTGATGAGCCATTCTTTGCAGAGAGCTGTGCATGTGCAAAGATGCAAACACTCAGGAGCTGAGGATGCTGGCTGGAGTACAGATAGGGACGGGGAAGAGATGGGCAAAAAGATGAAGTTGGCATTGTAAGTAGGGTCCAGTCTTAGAGGGTCTTGTCTGTCATTCTAAAAGTTTGAAGTTTATTTGGAATACCCTAAGGGTGCCACTTAAGGAATTTAAGCATCAGGTCAGCATGGGAGGTAGAAGGAGGGGGCAAAAAAAAAATGGGAGTAGAAAGAGTGTGTGCATGAATGATGCATTTTAGATAAAAGCCCTCTGGGCTGCTGGGTGAAGAATGGATTGCAGGAGGGTGTGACTGAAGTCAGTAGGAGGTGGTTGGAGGAGTCTGCAGGAGAGGTGGTGGCAGTAATGGAGAAAAGGGGACAGGTTTGAGCAACAGTCAAGTGGAAGAGTTATTGGAACTTGGATGTTGACTCAATGGCAGTGAGTGAGGGAGAGGAGTCTAGAAGACCCCCAGATTTAAGGCTCAAGAATCTAGTAGTTTCTTTAATTGAGAGAAGTATACTGGGGGGAAGAGAAGGAGTGAAGTGGAAGATGATTTAAGATGACTGTGTTCGGGAAGAACTGTTGAAATTAGCATTGCTTAGAATGGTAAATGTCAGGGTTTCCTGATTTCTGCTCTCTGGTAACTGTCTCTGAAACTTTGGTTTTGACTGTCCTGCCCTCTCTTCCCTTTCTCCCTGTCCCTGACTTCCTCTTACTTTACACCACTGCTGTTTTCTTTCATCCTTACCTGGCTCTGCTAATGCTTCTATCTCGGTTCATTCTAGCTCATCCCCCCCAACCCACCCCCCACTGAGACTCAGCAAACCCACACATTTATAACAGATAGAACAAATACTGAACCAACATTTTTGTTAAATAGCTTGACTGCTTTGTGGACAGGGATTTGTCAACACATCTGTTCTAAAGGATTTTCTTTTAATAGATTTTTTTTTTTTTTGTGAAAACCAGATCAGCAAAGCACTGTTACCATGGTCTATCCTTGGAGACCTGGAAATTGCTGTACTAAGCAGAACTGATTAAATGGTATTTTACCTGTTTGGAATGAAACTCACAATCTGTTCCTGAAAATTGTTGCCATTACTTGGTAAATGGTAGTTGAGGAGAGGAGTATACTATTTGTTATATTCTAAGACTGAGATTTGTCATCTATGTATACAGACAATGGGCTCCATCCTCAACTGGATGAATGCAAACTGAACATTGAAGGGGACTCGTTGAGAGCAGAGGGAACTCTGTAAGAGGGAGCACCAAAGCTGACCATCAGTATAACCAGGGACACCACCAGATTCAGAGCTAGGGTGTAGGTCGAGCAGACGACCACCTGGATCCAGCATGGATGAACTACTGCTTCTCAGAAATACCTTCATGTGATGCTGCGAAAGGGTCTTGATTACAAATCAAGAAAAAGTGAAACATGGATCACCTTGATGTATAAGTTCTAAAGATGTTGGACCCACAGAGTGAATGTTATCCTCCTTCGAGAAGGCAGAGAGATAAGGAGAGTCTGACAGCTCTAACACCCTTTTACAGTAGCAAAGATTCAACCATGCCTAGTCTTCACCAAGAACACAGACTACACACCTTTGAGGTAGTATGGTAGCAATTCAGCTTCATCCATCCAGGCAGCCTGACATGACAAGATTAACAGCAGGGACTCTGGCAGACAGGGTCCAGCTTGGCCTTGCCTCTCTCCTTCACTTCCCAGCAATGTAACTTTGAGTAAGTTGCTTAACCTCTCCAAGCTTCACTTTTCCTTGCATATGAGGAGAATAACATTACTCATCACATTGGGTTGTGGTGAGGAGTAATAGCCACTGTGCTTACCATGCTTAGCATGTTGCCTGGCATGTAATGAGAGCTCAGTAAATGCTGGCTGGAGCTCTTAGTGGCCACCTAAGATGGGAAGACAAAGTTGGAACTAGAGGGCTGTAATAAAGGGCTTTGTCAAATAAAGATGTTTTCCTGTGATGGCATTAAGAAATTGGTCTTTGGGCACTGGGTTACAATGAATATGCTACAAGGAATAATCTTACACTACATAAGCATTCTTGAGGTTTGTAAAAGTCTCATTTTCTCCCTGCTCATGCCATGTTCAACAGTATTCTGTAAACTGCTGTCATTTAAAGTCAGTTTTAGTCTCTATCTCTGATCACTCTTCACCCACAACCAATTACCAACTTGCCCAGGGAGTTTCTACAGGACATGTGAAGGGTATGCCACAGAAGTCAGAATCCTGACTCTGGTTTTGTCCATCTCTGACCTCTCTTTTTTCCTTTCTTTCTTAACCTCCATTGCCAAGGAAATTAAGCATCTTCTGGAAGAGAATTAGAGCAGTGGTCCTCACTTCTGGCTGCAACCCAATCAGTTGTAGAGCTGTTAATAAATTGTAGATGCCCAGGTGCCTGTTGCTGAATGCACAGAGGACAGCTTACCTAATTCCCTGTAGAACTCCCGTGTGTGTCCTTGTCAAATCAGAAGAAGCCAAGGACCACCCACAGTTGTATTAAGCAATCAGGAAACTTGTGAACACCCCCCTGTAGCTATAAGGCTCTGCACATGTCTCACAGAGCTAGTACACCCATATAGAAGTCAGTCCTGTTTGGACTTAACTCTCCAGTACAGTACTTTCTGCTTCACACATGACATCTGTCAATTGCACTTGTCTTTGACTCAAACTTTTCCCTTCGTTCTTTTACAAATGTATCAAATGGGAGATGTGTAGGATATGTGTTTTCCCCCAAATGTGGGTAACTCTTTAAAACAGGCTTACAACAAAACTTTATTCCACATCTGAAATAAATCTGTGAAGAGTTAACTGGGCAGAGAGAAGATGATCTCCTCCCTGCATTTCTCCCTTACTGGTCAGAAGCCCTTTTCTCTGTGGCAGTTTATTGTTTCAAGATATCCATGCATGCCCCTCCCCCACCCCCGAACTGTAATATCCAGGGTTACAGACGGTTCCCTTGTGAAGAAAGCATGCCTTACTGGGGCTCTTCCTTTTAACAGCTTAATGCCAGCATCCATTAAAGCTAGAGCTGCCTCCTCCCTGTGAAGTTTATTCACAGGTAAAATTTAAGGTTACAATATTTTTATCAGTACTAATTTGAAGGTTATCATTTTTTTTCATAAATTATGTTGCATTTCCTTCTTTGTCCCAAATTACAACAGACTTGTGAGCATTTCTCAAAAAATGTTCCTTCATTCCAGGGATGTTTATAAGCGTTGTTGAAAAAGAAAAATGTTTCCTGATGAACAAAACTTGGGGAAATGCTAGAAAAACAAGTTGGTTTCTCCTCTATAGAATCATTTAACCTGGTAATATTCATCGTGTATGCAGTATTTTCCCATAAAACTTTCTTTATTCACAGAGAATCTCTCAGGACTAGGTTTTGGGGAAAATGCTTTGGGAAATGGTGTCCTAAATTTCTTAAACAAGAACTGTAGAAGAGAAGAGAGCAGATACATATCTTGAAACAAAAATTGATACACATGATCTGACATGTTCTTTGATAATAAGACATTTTGAAATTGAATCTGCCTCAAATAATTCAGAACTTTTGATCAATGTGTACCTCATGCCATAAGGATGATGAGGGACAGCACAGCCTTTCCCAGGCAACCACTTAAAAACAAGGGTCTTTGATGTTGTTGTCCTCAGTTGGCAACATCATCGAAAAAGTGGGTGCACAATACTGAAAATGGGGTAATCCAGACCAGTCCTGTAATTCTACCACTGTTGCTGAGGGAGTTATGGGATTTGGAACAAAAACCATGGGGCCTTTTAGAAATAGGCATGATGT
Organism: Panthera uncia; assembly: GCF_023721935.1. Classification (NCBI taxonomy): domain Eukaryota; kingdom Metazoa; phylum Chordata; class Mammalia; order Carnivora; family Felidae; genus Panthera; species Panthera uncia. The sequence continues at coordinate 81,560,316 of NW_026057584.1, forward strand.
TAAATTGCATTAGAGATAAGTAGGCAACATGTAAAGTGTGGGACAGCTGTTGTGGCTGGTACTGCTCAGTGGGCAGGGAGAACTATTGGATCATCTCCTAGGTTAACATCTGTGTAGCCAACTATTAAGAAGGATTCACATTCCTGTTGTTCCTGTTCAAAGCATCCACTAATTCACTCCATAAATACTTACTGGAGGCCTGCAAATTAGTAAATACTGTTCTGGTCACTTGGGCTAGAGCAGTGACAAAATAGATAAAGTCCCTGATCTAAAAGGTTTACTGTCTAGTTTAATCTATATAGTGTCCCCATTTAATAGATGAGAAAGCTACTCTAAGAGATTTTAAGAGATTGAAACTGTAGATTTTTAAGACTGGAGAGTACCTTAGAAAACATTTTTATTCAAACTCTGCATGTGACTCATGAGGAAATACATTTAAAGGGTTTCTCCTTTTTATTAGAAATAGTGACAGCTAGGGGTGCCTGGGTGGCTCGGTCGGTTAAGCGTCCGACTTCAGCTCAGGTCACGATCTCGCAGTCCGTGGGTTCGAGCCCCGCGTCGGGCTCTGGGCTAATGGCTCAGAGCCTGGAGCCTGTTTCAGATTCTGTGTCTCCCTCTCTCTGTGCCCCTCCCCCGTTCATGCTCTGTCTCTCTCTGTCTCAAAAATAAATAAACGTTAAAAAAAAATTAAAAAAAAAAATAAAGCAATCTTAAAAAAAAAAAAAAAAAAGAAATAGTGACAGCTAGGACCAAAAGCCAGGTCTTCTACCTTCCAACTCTGGTCTCTCCCTGTTACCATATGCCGCTTAGAGAATTGACGTGCATGTGTATGAGGTAGGCCCTCGATAGAGGTGTGATTCTCAGACAGTGGGCACATTCTCTGTCCTAACACAGTTGGAATTTGACACTGTCAGCTCAAGTTGCTAACTGAAAATCCAAAAGCAACAGCGGCTTAAGGACCATGCCAAAGAGTATTTTGCAGGGTAAAAGGGGGCAGGGATCCCCATCAACTGAGAAGGATGAGATAAATGGTCCCAGAACTCTTACTTGCATCTTGTTGGATTATGAAAGCACAGTGGATGTGCTCCAATTTAAACTTGGCCAGACACTGGGGGATTAAGTTTCATGACACAGGAGGTTGGTATTGTAATCTTTGTAGGTTCTCCGTGAGAAGATGGAACTCTTATATGTCATTACATGTAAGGAAGTGATTTAAGGACCATATTTCTGTTACAAACAGTATTAGAAATAAGTATTTCATTTCCCCTTGATTGCAACACTAAATCTAAGAATGTCAAGGGAGAGAATGTACTTTATGGAATGCAGAAAACTTAGTCAAAAAACTCCCTAATTGGTAAAAGTATATCAAAGAAAGCATATAAAAAAACCCCAGCAGACATTTCATATTTCAAATTTATTTATTTATTTAAAAATATTTTTTAATGTTTATTTATTTTTGAGAGAGAGAGAGAGAGAGAGAGAGAGCATGAGCAGGGGAGGGGCAGAGAGAGAGGTAGACACTGAATCCGACTCAGGCTCCAGGCTCTGAGCTGTCAGCACAGAGCCCGACACGGGGCTCAAACCCACGAATTAGGAGATCATGACCTGAGCCGAGGTCAGACGCTTAACTGACTGAGCCACGCAGGCACCCCATCACATTTCAATTTTTTATTTGAATTATCTAAAGGGATATTTGATTGAATGCATGAAAGAGAGGTTAGATTAATATTAATAAACAGGCATGTATTAAGCATCTACTGTACAAAACATCATTAGATAGTAAGAAATACATCTTAAAGGTGAATAAATCTTGATCCCTGAGAGATGGTGAATCCGGCAACACAAGGGATGAAAATTGTCATCTTCATTAAGAAGCATGACATGTTTGGGAGAACAAAACTATTTCTCACTATGGGAAATATAATCATAAAAGAGCAAGCAAACATTTGTTGCCTATGAGAATGTTGGGTCTTAAGAACCTGGTTAGGAATGTGCCACAAAATTATGGAATTACGTGATTTACCTTTTGGAAACTTAATTTGGTATGGATGGTATGATTCAAACTACCATTTGCAGTATGATCTATAATAATAGATGTTATTTTTTGAGATGATGTTATATTGGCCCGGATCCTTCTGAAGTTGGTTCTGACATTTATAAGGGAGCAGTTAGCTCCTTTGCAGACAGCAAGCTCACCATCCTTGCATACTTGTATCTAAAATAGTCCTAAAATTCTCTTTATTGCCACTACACTGTTTCCCAAAATGAAGCATGAGATCATGGTAGTATTTAGTTATTGGTTCAGTTTCCTGTCTTCTTAGATCTTTTTAAAGCTCATATGTCCTTACAGAATGACCTCCTAGCTTAATGCCTGATCATGTGATCAGCTATTTACAAAGTACTGCTGTTCTAATTTGATTCCTTTTGATAACATAAGAGAACATTTAGTTGTATGGTCTGTGGTAAGTATAATTTATTTCATACTCTCAGAGTTCTGAGATTGCAATGGCAGAAAGCAGACCAACTAAATAGCAACATTGCATGAGAAATTAAATCAGCCTTTCTGTAAAGGAATTTCTTCCAACTATTTCCCCTTATTGATTATATAGGTCTAAATGAAATAGATAAAAAAACAAAATTCAGCTGGTGAATGTGCTAAGCCATGCTTTGTCAATTTTATTATAAAAATATGTTAAATGTCTGTGTATTGTGTATATCACATCTTACTTGTGTAGGAGTATGTACACTTTAGAATACAGTCAAAAATTTTTTTACTGATAGTATTTATAGCATTAGTTACTAAAATCCTTACCCCAGAACTCACAGCTAAAGATTCCTTTAAGGCAAATGTGCTGAACACCAGTCCCCAACTTTATTGCAAACTTATTATGCATACATAACCATTCCACACTCTTGCAAGATACAAGTCACTACTCCTCAATAACGTTCTTACACACAACTCTGCTTTTCTGTCTCTACAGGAGTGAAATATCTTCCTGAGTTTGCATTACCTTGTTTTGTGAAAGTTTTGTGAATTTTACCTATGACCACAGAGAATTGGTTGTGATTTTACTGAAAACTGTAGCACATTATTCTTATGCAAGTCTCCATGAGAGGCTATTTTTGTTCTCAGTTCTCAACAGGAACAAGTAAATACTGCAGTATGAGTTATTTTTAAGGGCTTTTAAATAGTGTTTGTTATTTCAAGGCATTAATGAGTAAAACTTCTTAGAAAATACTGGTCAGTTGTGTTTATTGCTTTATGTCAACACGCTTGTCATTTTGAGAAAGTGTCATAATCCTAGAAGAAGATGGTTTGCACTCCTTGAGTCTGATTCTAATCTGAGAAGTGTTCTGTGTATCCCTGCATATCTCGCAAAGGATCTGTGGCTGCACATCTGTAAGCATCTTGCTTCTCACAGCAGAGCACATGCGTGTTGGGAAGGCTTAGGTTCTTTTCTTCAGCAGTGCATTTCCAAATTGGGTAGCTAATAGGAAAGAGTGGAAGAGTCCATATCCACCTGTAGTTTTTTTTTTTTTTTTTTCTTCTCTTTTCCTCTCTGCACTCTTTATATTGTTGAAATATTTAGGTTAAGCCAGTTTTATTTAATGGTATGGACTGAACACAGAGATATGGACTCCAGGTCTGCACTTGCCCACAAGCGGTTATTAGACCTTAAATGTAAACTTCTTGAGCCCCAGTGTCGTCATTGTGTGAAGTGAGAGATTTGCAAACTGGTGGTTCACAGCTTAAATCTAATGTGCACAGGTGTTTGGTTTGGGCCACATAATCACTTTAAAAGTCAGGAGATTTTATATATGATTCTTAATGTCTCTTACCAAATGGGAAGATCTGGCAACATGGAGCCTTCATTCTCAAACAGCACCAATTTTCTGGGCCTAGTTTGCTATCCTTGCACTTGACTGGGTTCTATTCCCTTGATCTAAAATGGTGTGACTTTTTAGGTTTTGTTTCAAGAAATTTTGTGGGAAAAATTTAGTTCCTTTTAAAATTCATTAGACATGTTACTTTCCTTTCTACCTTATAAGGCCTTAGTTTTCCTCTGGTTCCTTTCTGTCCTGACACTCTTACAAAGGACACAGTACCCCACTTGTGTCTGTTCTGTCCTACCCATGTATGGCCTGTCCCTGTCTGCCACCTCTTTAGGGCAATGGTTGAGGGGAATAACCTTGGCTTTATTTTTCATACCCCCATTTAACTTTTCTCCTTTCATAGTTTGCTTCCAGATGGATAATGTAAAATGATTTATCATTGCTTCTGTGGAAATTAGAGAAACAATGACTTTCTACTCATGAAATTCGGAAAGTATGTGGAACTGAGAATAAAATAGTAAATATCACTTTCTGAAGCTGTACTTGTTCATATTTTTTGGTTACCACACTGTATCTAATGAGATTCTTGCAAAGCAATGCTATGCATGCAACAATTCTCCTATAACTCTCTTTGGAGACAGAGTCCAGCTGCTGTGGTGAGGGTTAGTTGCTTCTTATGGCTTGGGATCATCTTTCATTAAAAATCACAGATGGTAGTGTATCCATCTTGGTATAAGAACTGATGTAAGCTTTGGTCAGGCAAAGGAGGACTGTATGACCATGAAGAGCTTCTTCAAGCACCACATCCCTGAATCATGTCCAATGGTCATGTATCTTCAGTTGAATACTCATCCCTGATTCTTGGGGAGAATCAATATAGTCAACAAAAATCCAGGGTAGGAAGATAACCTTGGATCTATAAGGGGGCTTGTGGAGAATGATGAATGAAATATTTATTTCTAATTGTTTTATTAAGAGTTGAATTTGTATAGCTAAAATAGCATTAGAGAGATGGTTTAGAAAAGACAATTGCCTATTTGCTAAAATAAAGCCTCATTTTTTTTTTAATTAGGTTCTTACAACATGGCTACTCTTCAACAGCTTTAGAGAAAAGCAAATGTTCCTTATTATCAAATGTGATCCTTGAGCTTGGTTATTGACAGCTAAGGACCATCTAAAGATAACACTCATTTTGCAAGATGATTCTCTTTTACCTGTTGATTGAATTGTGAAAACTCTGAGCCCAAATGCAAATTTTTCCCTGTTCCTGTTTTACTGGATAGGCTCCCAAGACTAAGACTAGAGGTAATACAAATTAGAGAATTTCCACCAGTTGATTCAAGGAAATAGCTAGCTTGAAAAATAAACCTGTTAGCAGTGAGGTTTTGTAGAAAAATACAAAAGTAGGAGCTTTGATTCAGTTAAGGAGCATTGGGGGCAACACGATTCCTTTTATAGAGCTATTACTCAACCTATGAAGTAGATTGACTAGATTCTCGATTTGTGAGCTTATTCTCTCTTTTCCTCCTCATCTTTTGTCTGGCTTCTCTTTGCTCAAGGTGGCCTACTGAAAGTAGGGCAGAACACCTTAGGGTAGACCCTCTACCTCTGCTTTTGCAGTATGCATTTCCCTAAGTCCCTCACTGGGAGATGCATTCCAAAATAATGTTGAAAGCAGAAGGGGGTACATTTTGTGAGGCACACAGGCAGTGAATAACTTGGGCAGAAAAGGCTGATGAATTGATCTCTACTTCATTTCTGACTAAATTTTTAAGAATTCCATGGAAAGTGAAAACTCAGACATGATTCCACAAAAGACAAAGATGTCTGGAAGAAGGCATTCTTATGGATGTTAATCTCAACTTTTTTCATATCTGGCCGTGATTTGGCTCTGGAAGTTCCTTAATAATATAGACAATTTGGTAAAATTTTATAACAAGTTTCTACCTGGTGTCATTGAAGACCTCATGATCTGCTGTAGGATTATCATCTGCCAAACTATGCAAGGAGGGTAACAATCAGTCCTGGGTAAACATTTAAAAGTGCTTTATGAATAAGCAATTAAAAAATTGAGGTGGTGCTGAATACTATTTTATAAGCTTCATTTATGTTTAAGTTTGAGAGGGGACTTGGGGGCAGATGGACCAACGCCTTCATTTTACAGATGAGAAAACTGAGGCCCAACGAATGTCAATGCCATAATTTAGGTTACATAACTTTGTAGCTGCAGAACCAGAATGAATTCTTGATTCCCAGCCCAAGGCTTTGTTATTAGGGCATGCTGCCTTAGATTTTCCCACCAGATCAAGCTGCTGGCTTGGGTAGAATTCTAATAATTGATATTTCATTTTTGATAAAAGTTTGTTTTGTGAAGCCTGCATCACATTATGTCCTTTCAGCACTGTAAAAAGGAGCTTAATTTGAATGTCCTTGTAGCATACTGCACCAACTAAGTGTACCAGCTTAGCCAGTACAGTATTATCACCAGGCTCCAAGAACACTGTGTAACTTTTCCCACCTGATGCTAGACCCTATCTGTCATGTTCAGCTTCAGTTTTGAAAAGCTGCCCAATTCTTCCTGTATCTGACTAATCTTACAGAAAGATGCTGCCTTTAGTGTATGGTGATTTTCAAGGAATCCTCCACCCAAAACCTGCTTCAAATTAATGCACATAAGTAAATGGAGTTATGTTTTTCATAGAAAACATTGGCATAAATAACAAAACATATATAACAAATTAGTTGACCGTTATGTTGAGACATCTAAGTTTACATAAAAATTGCTGTTGTACTAAACCATGGAGCCAAAGTCAAGTATGTATATGAGACCTAGACTTTGGATTGCTTTTTTTTTTTTTCCATTTAATGTTTTATTTATTTATTTATTTTTTGAAAAAGAGACAGAGCATGAGGGAAGGGCAGAGAGAGAATCTCAAATAGGCTGCATGCTCAGCACAGAGCCCGACATGGGACTGGAACCCATGAAATTTGAGATCATGACCTGAGCCAAAATCAAGAGCTGGGAACTCAACTAATTGAGCCACCCAGGTGCCCCAAGACCTAACTAGCCTTTGGATTTCTTAAGCTCCCTGTCTGAATGTTAGGCATCATGGAACTGTCATAATTGTCATTTTGGGTATCCAACTTTATTTATTTATTTATTTATTTATTTATTTTTAAGATTTATGAAGTCAGACTGCTCAGTGGGAAAAAAATTCTTCTTTAAGAAAAAAATGGGGAGATCTGAACATGGAGAAGGCCCATCAGAAAATATCTGTGACTCAAAGACTATCCTTGAATATTATTTCTGGGCCTGAGTGATCTTCCTGGGTTTTGGATGTCACAAATGTCGTGGCCTGGGAGAAGGAAAAGATAGTGATGGAGGATTTAAAAACAAACAAACAGACAAAAAACCAGAACACAAAAAAAGCAAAGGAGAGAGTAAAAGGAGAGAATGGGAGTGGCAGAGTACTTCCAGAAATGATTCCAAATATGTATGTGTGTGCTGTGTTCTCGCTCAGGTTTTTTTTTTAATTTTTTTTTAATGTTTATTTATTTTTTGAGAGAGAGAGACAGAGTGTGAGCAGGGGAAGGGCAGAATCCAAAGCAGGCTCCAGGCTCTGATCTGTTAGCACAGGGCCCGACATGGGGCTTGGACTCACGAACCACGAGATCATGATCTGAGTTGAAGTCAGATGCTTAACCGGCTGAGTCACACAGGCAACCCCCCCCCCTTTTTTTTTAAACAGCTTTATTGAGTTATACTTTACTTACGTAAAACTTCATCTGTGGCAATTATACGATTCAATAATTTTAAGCACTTTGAGTTTTTCATTTAAGTTTGTCACTTGGCCTCCATTATGTCTAATGAAAGGTTAGTAATTAATTGCATTTTCTCTTCTCCTTTGTCAAGTTCCCACATTTTTCTTCCATATTACATTTTCAGGTTAAACCTTCTAGTGAAGTTCTCATTTCAGTTACTGTAGTTTCAACTCTTGAATTTCCACCTGGCTCTTTTATAATTTGTGTCTTTTTATTGAGATTCTCTATTTACTGAATCATTGTCATCATATTTTCCTTTAATTCTTGTTTCCTTTCATTCTTTGAATATATTTATACCACTTGTAAGCCTTTGTCTGCTAAATCCAACATCTGGATTCCCTCAGATGTGTCAATAATGTCTTTTGACTACTTTCCTCCCTGCTCGCCCCACCCCCCATTCCAAGTATGGGTCATAATTTCTTGTTTCTTTGCATGTCTCATAATTCATAATTTCATTGTTGAATATTGGACATTTTAGATAATCTCTTATAGCAATTATGGATTCTGACTTTTCCCCCTGAAGGATTTGTTGTTTGTTTAATAAATTGCCTGGTTTAAACCTATGAAGTCTGTCTCCTCTGCAGTGTGTGGCCCTTGATGTTTCTATTCTGTTTCTTCTTCTTCTTCTTCTTCTTCTTCTTCTTCTCCTTTTTCTCCTTTCCCTCTCCCTCTCCTTCTCTCTCCTGCCCCCTTCCCCTTCCTTTTCCCTTCCCCCACCCCTTCCCCTTCTTCGCTTTCTTCTTCTTCTTCTTCTTCTTCTTCTTGTTTTTATTCTTAAGTCTAACTTTGTAAGGATCATCTTTGTGCCTAAATTTCTTAGTGTTAGTCAACAATTGGTCAGAGACTATGCTCAAATACCTTGAATCAGTATGGATTCTGTTCCTTGCTGATGGATCGGTGTAGGCCTGGGAGTGTATTCAAACTTCAGGTCACTTTCAAGTCTGCATCATCTTTTGCCTTCTGCTAACCTCTCTTGAATCTCCTTTTCATATGCCCAGACACAGCTCTGTCAACTAGGAACAGCGTGGGTGGCTGTGTATGTGCCCAGCCTCTGGTAAATTCAGGATATTTGAATCACATCGCCTCTGGATGTCTCATATCCCACAACTACCTCTAAAAACTCTGGCTACTCTACCAATCCATTGCTTGCCCTAAACAGGCAAGTTCAGGCTAATGGAGACCTGGCCCTCCCTTGCCACCAGATCTCCTTTTAAATTAACTATGCTCCAAATCAAGTGAATCCCCTACAGCAGCAGCAGCAAAGCTTATTATTTTCACAGCCAGTCCCACTCTGGTTGTACTACTAGTCTGAGAACTGAAGGAGAGATGATTGTAGCCTCAGACAAAATGCCACAGACTTGTGCTGTCCTTACCCAAAGTTTAGTAGTTGTCATGAATAAATGCTTCTCAGTTTGTTATATGTCTTTGGTCAAATTCCAGAGTGCTGAGATGATTGGTTTTGACTATTTTGTCCAGCTTTATAGTTGCTTTTGGGAGAGATTTTTTGAGTGCTTTTTTTTTCTTTTACTCTTGACTTATTTTATTCTGTCACAGTGGAAGTCAGAAGTCTCCTAAACTTTATTTTAATGACAATATCTTCATTGAAGATAAGCAGCCCATACCCTTTGCATGTGGATATAAAAGCTCAGCACATATTCCAAAGGTCATGCACTATATTTTATAGTATGCCCCCAAATAGGTAATATTCTGTCCACCACCCATATTTTAAGAAGCAGATAGGTTTGAGGTCTACCCACACCTCTTCCCCTATGTTCTGGTGAATAAGCATTAAGTGTTTTCATACCTGAGTCCTGATAACCAAGGTGCAGAGGATTATTCTTCTCCTTGGCAATGATAGTAGTCATGTAGTTTTCAGGTTGGGAGATTGGCAATGGAAGGACATTATCTTTCTGCCTCCTTAGTAATAAATATTTAGAAAGTAGTAAGAATGTTACAATGTAGTGAGTGCTTACTATGTGCCAGGTAAGCATTGTTAAGCATTCATTGTTAAGCATTTCACAACTTGTGTATTGTTATCTTCATTATGAGGCTTAGAAAAGTTAAGTAACTTGCCTGAGGTCACTCAGCCAGTAAATTGTGGAGAAAGGATTCAAATCCAGGTCAGTTGGATACCTAATTCCATGTTATTAATGAGCAGGCTGTACTCCTTTGGGGCATCACTACTCCCAAACATCAAGCCAACAAAATTAGGTTTACATTTGTTTTGAGAGACTGGCTTCCAATAAGGTGGCATTGCTGATGATCTGTCCATGGTGATTCTTGTCTGTTTCAACTGAAACATTCCTTCTTCAGCCCTTCTTTACTGGCTCACTAAATTTACTTGTAAGTTAGGTAATGGAGGAGGGGTTCAAGGAATTGTGCTTAACAACTGATTATTTTTCTAAATCTTTAATTTTCTCATCTTGTCACAGTTTGGGTCCCCTGGGAAGTAGTATCTAAAATGGAGATTAGCATATAACATGCATGAGAGAGCGCTCTTGAGATCAATACCTTTTGAAGGGACTGGAAGGGGGCAGAATTGGGCAGAGGAAAGAAACTGAGCTACGATGGAATTTCAACAGAGTCTTCAGACAGCCCTACGGGTAGTTTTGAAGCTAGGATACCTTTTCAGAATTCGGGGGTAGTGTCTGGGCCTTTCATACCCACAAAGATCTATCATTGGATATGGGCCACCTGGGGGGATGGGGTGTGACTTGGGGTGAGGTGGCATTCTTCAGCTGATGTAAGCCCCAAAGGGAGCTGACCCCCAAGAATTATCAGCCAACAGCACTTGCTCCCAGCTGGGGAAAGTACATACTTTGTTCCTTAAGGAAGATACGGGCAGTTTGTTGGAGTACCCTGCCCAACCATTTTTATTCAAATATTTTTTCTGTAATTATTACTTTTTTAATTGGGCAAAATTGTTTATGGGAGAAAGTATTTTTTTGTGGTTGTTGAGCTATAATTGACATAATATTGTATTTGTTTAGGTGTGCAATATAATGATTTGGTATATGTGTATATTGTAATTCTTTATTCTTTTGCTTATTCAAGCAACATACAATTTTTAAGTGTAAAAATTTCACACAGCACTATGTGAGAGGCTGAAGATATGAAAATGAAAAATATCTACAGAGTTCCTGTTCTTATAATGTTTATAGCTTGGGGGAGGCTATTTGTATTTAATTTTCTTCCTTGAAGTCTCTTGTTTAATCAGAACTTGGTTCTAGGTCAGTAACTCAATGTGGCCTAATTGAAGCCAATTTTAATCTCTCATCCAAGCCTTAAGCATTTGGTTGTTGTTTCCCAAATTCTTTTAAATTAGAGGATATCTTTCTTAGAAATACACTAGACAATGTTTAGAAGTTTTTACCATTCGTAAAGTTACAATTACCAGTTTAATGGGCTGTGAGCTGAGGGGAAGGAGCCTCTGTATTTTAAAAAAGGCATTAAAAATTAATTATAATTTTTGACAGAAAGTGGTGATAGCAGCAGTTGAATTTTTTGCTCAAGATTTTCCTAGCTTCTTAGTGTTATCCTATTATCCTTAAAAAAGAAATAGTGTGTTTTAATTGTAATTACTTTTGATAATTTTTTTACCCTAGGAGGTAAATTATTAATTAGGGTGTGCATTATAAATTACTTTTTTATTAGGTGATTTCTGTCTGACAATAGTTTCTAGCTTTTTTTTAATTAAACTATGTCTCTAGGATTTATTATTAATAGGTTTGGGCTCTATTAAGAGGGAGGCTAATCTGATTTCCACCTTATGACCCCACATATACCTGGAAAATGATTCCACCCAGCTGAGATAACTGGTAAATTATGTGTGTCCAATACCAATGGCTCTGGGTGAGGAATCATTTTTAAATGAATATTTCCTTCTCACATTTTTTCATCATGGTCTTTCACTATAGATTTTAAGTTAATTTGCCTCACCATTACACATGTGTCAGGAAGAATAGGTCTTTAAAAAACTAATCCAGGCATAAAAAGATATCAGGGAGAGAACAAGAAAACTCAATGTAGGATCAACTCCAAGTGATAAAACAAATGAATGAATGGATCACCAATAACGTTACCATTTATGTATAAATGGGGTACCTTGGCTAAAATTGAGTCCTAAGACTATTTTCTCTTCTGAAATTTCATAGGTATAAGTGAAAAAAACAAAAACAAAACAAAACCACAACCCATAAAAACCTCCAACAGCAAAACTGCTATGAAGATAGGACTATTTGAAAGAATAAATCAGTTTTTTATTCAGTTTACCCTTTGAGCAAACAATCTTTTGTTTTGAGAAATCCTTTGAAAGAATGGGGTCTTAGAGGACTATCTGTTTCATGTAGGTTTGGAACAGAGCCTCATAACCAAACTCTTTAATATTTCTACACTTAAGTAGATAAATAAAGACCATATGTAGCTGCAGTCTGTTCAGGTCAGATTTGCTACCTAATGAGTCAGCCCCAAACTTAGGAAAAGACATTTGATTTTTAGAGATCTTTGGATTTCAGAATTGTGGGTAAGAGACTGTGCACCTGTACCAGCGAGGTACCTGTCTCTCAGAAACCTAGAGTCATTTATTTCTGGGAAAATATTTTGAGACTTCACCTCTCAAATAATTGACTTAACCTTGGAGGCAAGTGAAGTCTTTTGATATGGGTACTTGTGCCCTTCTTCTTTGTTTGGGGGTGGGTAAAGATAGGGTCTGCAGCCTCAGAGTTGACTTTTCCCCTCACTCCCTAAATGAAGCCTGAATGTTTGTTTTACCCATGTGCACATAGCTCTCTGTTAGGTTTCCTACTCAGAGATTTCCAATCTCCCAAGTAGATTGGTTTGTGCTGCAGCAGCAAAAGAACCCTTAGCAGCCCTTTCATCCTTTTTTCTTAAGTGTGACCGGACAGGGGGACCTGGGTGGCTCAGTCGGTTGGGCATCCAACTTCGGCTCAGGTCATGATCTCGCCGTTCGTGAGTTTGAGCCCAGCGTCGGGCTCTGTGCTGACAGCTCGGAGCCTGGAGACTGCATCAGATTCTGTGTCCGCCCCCCCCCCCCCCCCCCCCCCCCCGTCTCTCCGCCCCACCCGTGCTTGTACTCTGTCTCTCTCTGTCTTTCAAAAATGAATAAACATACAAAAAAAAAATTAAGTGTGACTGGACAGCCAAGGAACACAGAGAAATCTAGCACCATGAAAAAGAAGGACCAAGATAAACAGACAAAAAAACTAAACCTGAAGGAAACCAAGATCATTTAGGAAACAGAATAAAACTTAAAAAAAAAAAAACCAAACCACTCATAGTCAAGAAAATATTACATAAAATAAGAGCAATCAGAGAAGTAAGAGCTCTTAAAGAATAAAAATATTATTGCCTATATAAAAAGACTTTAGTTCAAGAGCTGGAAAATGAGGTAGAGGAAATCTCCTGGAATGTGAAACAGTAATACAAAGAAATGGAGTGTATGAAAATGCATGAGATAAGAGACAAAACCTGGAGGTCCAACATCTTCTGGGAAAAAGAACAGGGAATGTGAATGGGGAGGAAATAAAGCAGTTAAGAGAAAAATAGTTTCCCAGAGTTGCAACACATGAACGTTCAACCTGAAAGGGCGTACCCCGTGAGTGAAAAAAAGTCTCTGTTCAGAGTACTGAGGAGGCCCAAGAGGAAGAGTGAGGCCTGGAGTCTCTCTTTGGAGAGCCCAGAAGTAGGTGGGGGTGAGACCTGTCCCTTTTGGTGGATTGTTCTGAATCCTATTTGTAGAGGAAATTGTGATTTATTTCTCTATATCATTCTGACCAAATGGTGGTGGTGGTGGTGCTGGGGTGAAAGAAAGTGCAGCACATCTTTTTCTACCAGGAAAATACAAAATGTTAGATTCAGATTCTGCTAGCATTTATTAAGGCACTTTATTTTTTTAAAATTGTATTTATTTATTTTGAGAGAAACAGAGATAGCACACAAGCAGGGGAAGGACAGAGAGAGAGAGAGAGAGAGAGAGGAAATCCCAAGCAGGCTCTGCACTGTCAACATGGAGCCCCAAGTGGGGCTCGAACTCATGAACAATGAGATCACAACCTGAGGTGAAATCAAGTGAGCCAACTGTGAGCCACCCAGGCACCCCTATTAAGGCACTTTAAAAAAGAGCTTTGAGTGCCCTTATTAATTCAAGAGTACAGGGGAAAAAATAGATTATAATATAGAATGTGTTCATGGTCTCATTCATTGGTACACGCATGAGAATTTAGAAAGTAATCTAGAAGGATATATTCCATCTCTCGATGGTGGGACGATGGGTGCCTTTTATTTTCTTTTTTAAATTTCCTTTATTTTATGAAATAAGTGTACACTTGTTTCACAAATTTAAAAAATACAAAACTTGCTTCCATTTGTGTGTGTGTGTGTGTGTGTGTGTGTAGGGGTGGGGGGGAACTTTTTATATTTAAATTACAAATATCTCCAGAGAAGGTAAAAATCTGAGGAAAGTAGCTTGTGAAGGTAAGAATAGGAGAAGCACCTTAGGGTGTTGAGAAAGATGGCCTGGAGGGGGAGAAACTGACTGGAGGGGGAGAATAAGGAGGTTGTAAAACCCGGAAGGTTAAGCTAAAGATAAGCTTCATCTACCTCCTGGTTCATGCAAGACCTGTCTTAACAAATTTCTGAACTGAGATACATAATTTTCTTACACTGATGACACGTTGCTTGAGGGCTGATGCTATCCAAGATTATCTACTAAAGGGCAGAAGAAACAGAACCAGATCTGGAAAGAGTCTGGCCAGGGCTCAGCTGTGAGAGCGAAGGGAAGAAGCCCAGGGCTTACAGTGAGGTAGTTGGGGCATTCTCTGAGCGCAGAGATCTTTCAACTTCTCTTAAATTCATTTAAAAATAGATACACAATGCTTTGCTGACCATTCCAATGTCCTTAAAGAATAAATCTGTGGCCATTGTCCCTATTGTCATCGTGAAGACACATTTGCTCTCAATTGATCCATGAAGAGGGCTATTCTGGGCACTTTAAAAAGCAGGTTAATAAAGTAGAAATGGTTTCTTTTTCTCTAAGAGCTTGCAGATTGTGAGAGAGAATAGTTTAAAAGCTTACTTTGTGTAAAAACAAATTATAGAGCGTAGCTTCTCACAGTGAAGTGCTGAACGACCATGTGATGATCCAATTGGTTAAAAACACCCCTTAATTGAGTTTAGGTCACTAACTTTGGCGTTGCCCCCCACGGTAGCCCGAATTTCAAGAATATTCAATATTAAATGCATCCAGATTAATTTAATAATCCATTTAAAATAACAATGATGGAGAATTGTCATAAAATTTTCCATCCAGGTTAAATTTTTTTCTCCAAAAGAGCATTATGTTTATAAGATTAAAAACAAATAATTCAAGCTCTAAAAGTTACTTTTCCCTACAAAAAAACTATTGTGAAATTCTATTTTTTTTCAAAGCAGAGAGTAACAAAAGCAGGGGGAAGGTAGGAAAGGAACAGAAAAGTGGATTTAAGAGATAATGTATTGCATTTAAAGAATTTGAATGCCATTACTTTTCATCACTTAACTTTTCAAAGAACACTTTCAGCTTCCTTATTTGCATGTTTCATTGTTTTCCAGCCTTTAAGCACTGTATGTTTAAAATGCAAATGGAATAATATAAGAATAATGAGAAGTAATACTTGGAAATGTTCTGTGAAAATGTTGAAAGAGGGCCTGGTTTCCATCTGATTGAAAGGAGGTGAGGCTTGAGAGAGCAATCAGACTGGATATATTTTACCTTAAGGTCTAACTAGCAGCCCCATTGCTAGCCCTCTTTCTCTTGTGTACTGTTGAAAATTAGTTAACATTTCCTTTTTCATGACTCCCTTATTATTTATCTATTTCTCTTATTCTTCACATTAGGTACCTATCAATCAGTTAACCTCAATTCAATGAACATTTATTGAGCACTTATTAACTAGTCATTGTCGTATCTGGAATGTAGAATCAATAGTTCTCTATTAAGAAAAGCAGGGTTTGGATAAGGGACAAACATGGGGAAACATTTGTCAGCCTCCTGCTCCACCCCTTTTGATATCTGACTCTCCACTGGATGAAATCAGACGTCTTGGGTTGGAGTCCTGCATTGCCATTTCTCAAACATGCTACTTACCTTCTCTGAGCCTCAATCTCCTCACCTGTAAAAGGGAATGATAACATCTTTGGTGGCTGTGATGACTGAGACAATACAAATAAGATGCTTATAGCAATAGCGCAGATGATCTCTTTCCTTTGGTTTGTGATGCAACAAAGAAAGTGTAGGGTGACCAGACATCATAGTTTGCCTGAGACTGATGAATTTCCTGGGACATGGTTCTGTCAGTTTTAAAATGGAATGGTGCCAGACAAATCTGGATGAAGTTGTCAGCCTAGAGACAGAAGGATGTGTATTCAGTTAGTCTTAATCCCAACTTGAATAAATCAAATTACATGCTAGAAGAACAAAGTTATACTGGGGCATAGAGCAGAGCATAGCAAATTCCTTCACAAAGAAGAAGGAAAGAGCATTTCATACAGAGGGAGCTGAAGAAGCAAAGGCATGGAGGTAAGAGACTACATGGCCTGCTTGCAGAAACCTTAAGCAATCTTGTGCAGGAAGCATAAGGGTGTATGAGTTAGTGAGTTAAAGGTTAGTTAGTGAGTTAAAGGTTCAAAAGAGTACGGTATGGTCAGACTATCTGAGGCCTTGAGTGTTATGCTGAGGACCATGGAGTTGTTCAGAGGTAATGCGAAGATGGCCATCAAGGGGGATGGGACAGAGGTATGACACATACTTCTCAAGCCTCAGTTTAATTCTGCAAGAGAAAGCACTCATGTGACCTCTTCAAATAGATTAAAATGAGCATTTTGTCTATAGCTCTCATTGTATTATCAAGTAATCACAAATTTTCTGTTATACCAAGTATTTAAGGTGGCTCTCCTTATACGATGGCATGTAGAAGGTACAAAGTCATTTTTGCTTCCTTCCACATTCAAACTTAGGGTCATTTGACTCTCCTCTTCCCATTATCCTCCTCATCTAATCGGGTGGCACAATATGTTGGTTTTTGTCTTCACAGCCGAATTTTCTTCCTCTCCATGCCCTCGCTTAGGCTCTAGATATGTTTCCCTAGGTTCAACAAACCATCACATGTGGCCCATGCTCCCAGCCTCTCTCTAGATATAAATATTCATGAATATTGTGCCCAATTAATCTTGTTAAACAATATTTTTGTCATGTCACTTTCCTATTCAAGAACTTATCATGATTTCTTACTAACACTTGGATCTAGGCCACTTTTGTCAGCCTGCCTTTAATATTTCTTCATCAATGGGCCGTTTCCTTACAACTACTCAGGTTCTCAGAAACCATTTGTGCTATTCACATCCACTTGCTTTTCGCCTTTTTGTTTTGTCTCATTTGTTTTTGTTTTTAAATTTTCAGTTGTGGTAAAATACACATAACACAAAATTTGCCATCGTAAGCATTTTTAGGTGTACAATTCAGGAGTGTTAAATATATTCACATTGTTGCACAACCACAAATCTCTAGAAACTTTTCATCTCTTTTTGCCTTTAACACCAGGCCTTATTCACAAATCCAGCCCCTCCATCTGTTTCAAACCACTTGCCACGCATGGAATTGAGCTTCTTTCCTTTCTCTCTTACTGTTTAAATCCACAGCCAAACTCCAAGAAGAGAAATCCTATGTAAAGTCTATAAAAGAAGAGGTGCTCAATAAATGGATCAAGTTCAAGTACTATTGTTATACTTTGTGTTGGTCTCTAGTCATAACTTGTATGTGGAGAACAAACACATCATTAACAGGTCTCAGGCACATTGGTTATCTCAACTGGTCTTCACCACAGCCCTGTATGATAGATGCAGTAGATGCTCTTATGTGCAGTTTTCAGATGAGGAACCCGAGCATGATTAAGGTACTTGTCCAAGGTGATGCAATTAGTAAGTGACAGAGTTGGTAGTAGAATCTAAGTATTCTGACTCCTAAAACAGAACTATTTCCACATTGTTTAGCTGCATTTCTTTGAAGCATATCTTGTCTCTCCAACAAGAGTGAAAGCTCCTTGAGAGAGGGAACTACAAGAATTATCTTCAGCAGTCCTAGCATATGGCTGAGTCTTGGGCACAAAGGTTCTGTTTCCTAGGTACTTAGGAGCTTATTGATAATTCACCGCACTGTTGTCTATGGTTTCTAAAATATTTTATATGTTTTATGTATAATCCATGTATATCCTTACATAACTCAGCAGAAGAGACATTCAGTTCTCACTGAATTCTTTTGGGTACATGGGAAAACTGTATCTTCCTTGCCTCCCCCTCACATTGGGAGAGGTCATACGACAAATTCTGGCCAACAGGTTGTCAGTGGTGATGCCACAAATCTCTCCAGTCTCTTTTCTCCTGCCTTCCATCATGGAGGGAGACTTGTGTAGAGATGGTAGAGTCCAGGATCTAACTAAGCATCAGAGATGTTACCTGGAGACTTGGAGAACATCTCCCCTGGAGAGTGGCCCAGGTCTGCCACAGACCTTGTGACATAACCAACTTGTATCAGGTTAAAACACAAAGATTTTAGTTTAGTTTTTTCTTTTAACCTCAGCACAATCAAATGGCAAGCACATTAGCATCTCAAACTCTCATCGTTGCCCTGGAAAAATCATAAGGAATTGTTCTTAATTTGTGGTTAGGAAAAAATGAGCGTACAGAAAGGTTAAAGGAATGACCTTGAGCCACTCCTCAGATCAGTCTCTTAATCCAAGTTGGTGATCTTTCCCCACATATGTTAGGACTACTATAGGAAATGTAAATCAGGTGCAGAAAAATGCAGACTGACACTCCAACCCTCTCTGCTTGTGCATAACATCCTGCAGCCACAGTTCTCCACCCTACTTCACAGCCATCTTCCCTTTTCTTCCCTGAGGAGCCAGTTCCCTCCTTAACTGACAGCTGAAGCCTTTACCAGGGCAGACTATGTTGAAAAGGGCATTATTTATCACTGTGCTGCCAGAGTAACACCAGCCTGCACAAAGGTGTGGTTGAAGGACTGGAATGTGTACGAAAGATAGTTCTGTTGGTCTTGCATGGACTTCTCAGTCCTCATCTCCCAACCTTGCCCTGTGTGAGGAAAAGATGGGGATCAAGCTTGCTGCCTTTATAAAGAGGAGCATATCTCTAAGAAAGAAGGAGAGAGAGAGAGAGACAGAGATTGCACAATCCCATAGTTTCAGTTCAGTGATGGTCATTACAGCTTTTCCATTGCTTCCATTTGAACCCTTTCCTAGTCAAACTCATTCTTATTAATAACTCCAAATAAAATCCAATTGCCAGAGTTTAGGGTCTTCTTTTCATCTTCCCAACTTTGGTTGAAATTTAGACTTTTGTCTTAGTTCCCATTAGACCTTATTTCCCTAAAGTTTTACACATACACCTGCACACATGCACACGCACATGCACATGCACACATCTCTTACATAATATATAAAACTTTATGCACACAAAGTTTATATTATTTTTTCAAATTTTCTTTTTTTTTTTTTTGAGTTGAGTCCGGTTTTTGGAGGAGCTAGAGGGTGATGACTGAGACATTAAGCCTTGGATACAGACTAATTTTTCTATGTAAATTTGCATGGCCTACCGGGAAGTTATGAATGTTTCTTTGCAGCATTATAAAGTTGAACAGATTATTCAATTCATATTTTAGCCTCACAATTTACAACTATTAGGAAAAAGCTGAGAGGGAGGCTGAAAAGATGTTCCTTGGGGGAATTTTCATTGCTGAAATAAAAGATACCAATAGACTCACAAAAAGTTCCATAAAACAAATGGGAAAAAATGTTACACTGAAGATACAGATAATTTGGGAAGCTGCAGCCATCTGGTTATGGTCAAAATAGCTGCTTCTGATGTCCTTAGATGGTACAAATTACTGGCAGACCTCAAAAACCAAAACAGGAATCCATTTTGAGATCAGATTCCTTTTGCCTTCAAGACATGTTTATAAAGAAGTCAAGATTAGAGGAAACAGAGGAAGAACTGAAGTGTGGAGAGAACATATCACCAAATGGTTACTTAATTTGGCCAGTGATTAACATGGACTGCATTTGGATGAGAAGGCAGATGGATATCCAGCCCCAAGTTTTGGCTTTTTCATTTTACTAGAGCCATCAGTGCCCCCAGCCTCCCATCCCGGAGCTATTTGGTGATCTCTTAAGAGCTGTGTTACCAGTGGCAATCAAGAGACTTCTTCAAGGAGGGTAGCGGACATTAACCATAGAAGACATCAATTGGTGACTAGTGGACAGTTGCTTTTAAGCACATAGGACTCACTCTTTGGAGGCTCCACCAAAAATGTAGGGGGAGTACTTTGCAGGGTTTGGGCAAGGAGGCTGAGAACTTCGTTTGTAAGAAATACTAATGTGATTTGAGCATTTAAAGTAGATGTACTCTTGGGGTGCCTGGATGGCTCAGTTCGTTGAGAATCTGACTCTTGATTTCGGCCCAGGCTGTGATCCCAGGGTCGTGATATTGAGCCTTGCATCTGGCTCTGTGCTGAGCACGGAACCTGCTTAAGATTCTTTCTCTCTCTCTCTCTCCCTGTTCCTGAGTCCCTTCTTGTGACTGCTCTCTCTTTCTAAATAAAAAATTAAGAAAAATTAAAGTAAACATATTATAAAAAATAAAAAGTAAATGTACTCTAAAAAAATAAAAAGTAAGGGAATTTAGAATTCACACTTCAACAAAACCTTACTCTTCTGGTCTCAGTATTGAACTGCTTCAAGCAGCCTATGAGGGGCTTGTTCACTGACTCTTTCTCCCTTCAGTCACTGCACAGCTAACTGTGGGACGCCGTCAGCTGCTCCTTCCAACCCCATGATCCCTGGTTGTTGAGCATGGCACTTGCTTCCCCTTGTTTTTAAGCTAAGATAATCTTTCCTTCCCCTTATATCTTCTCTTCTATCTTCCTCCTAATCTCCCTCCCTAATTTCTAGGACTGGCCTCTGTTCAGGTCCCTGTTCCGATTTTCTGTTCCAGGAATCTGTGAGGTCAGAAACTAAGAAATCAAGTAGCTTCCTCAAAAGACTTGTTTTTCAGTAATGGGGAGGGAGGAATGAGGAAGAGGGGGGATATTCTAGTACGTAAAAAAAGTAATTTGCATACTTTAACAGATAATTTAAGCATGCTATTTATGCAGATTTTAAAAATTATTTGAAAAAAAAAATTTAAACCATTTAAAATATACTTCAGAGTAATTGCATGGAATGTTGAAGAAACAGCATCTACCTTACATTGGTTATATGCACATTGTTTTCGACTTGGTCCTTGCATTGTTCAAAACACTGAATATCTTTTTATGTCTTCAGTTGAGATGGGTATTGATGCACAATTTGTGTAAATAAAAAAATCTTATTCAAACAATTACTATATAGCATCACAGAAATTCACTTGTGAGGGTCCTGGGGGCCACTTCAAAGACATAGGTGTTCATTTTCCAGATAGCTGAAAGGGAGGCATCATTAGAAACTCTTGTCCTGTGAATTAAGGAGGGTACTTTGCATGTGTCAAGGTTCCCTGAAAGAAAACCAACAGTTGTTTCAAAATGAGTCTTAAATGAAAACTCTCAAGGGCGGATGTTCTGATTTGTAGACGTTGATTCACAGTCAAGCTAATCTATGTAGATGGGCTTCTAGGTAAATAAGGGAACTTATCTATAGGTGGTTAATGCTTCTGCTGAGTAATACCCAGGAGGTCAGTCAAAACTGAAATGATTTTAACACATTTGGAGCTTATTTTTGCCTGAAAAATGTGTCTGTATTAGGTAGGCTAGGCTGACGGCCATAAGAACAGACCCCAAAATATGTAATGACTAAGACATGGAAGTATATTTCTTATTCATATGATGATACTGGGTAAGTGAGCAGGTCAGAAGGGTGCCCCTCTTTCATGAAGTCATGTAGGGGCTTGGGCCAATGGAGTCTGCGCCATCTTTGACATGTGGCTTCCAAGTGCACAGCTGGTAGGGAAAAGGACATAGAGGAGCATGCA
The DNA here is from genome assembly GCF_023721935.1 of Panthera uncia. NCBI lineage: Eukaryota > Metazoa > Chordata > Mammalia > Carnivora > Felidae > Panthera > Panthera uncia. The sequence continues at coordinate 81,582,045 of NW_026057584.1, forward strand.
TGGAAGTTTCTCGGGGGCCAGGCCGGGAGATGGGCACGCATCACCTCTGCCCACATTTCACTGACTACATGGCCATATCTAACTGCAGAGGAGGGTGAGAAATACAGTCTATTGGAGCACCCAGGAAGAAATAGAGAACATGGGTGTTAGTAAGGAGCTGGTCGTCTCTGCCAGTGTCTGTGTATCACTCAGTGGCTATTGGGACCTGTTGGAATAGATGTATTTCATTTAAGAGATGGATTTTGTTGAAAAGATTTAAAAGGGAGCTCTCTTTCCAAAGCATTCAGATAACTGTGACTTCATCCAAGGGAAATGTTTATTTAACATACAAAGTTACAGAACTTCATACTCCATGCAGCCCCAGCTCTGTGTGTTGTGTCCCCAGATCAAACAGGAACAGCATTCTGCCTTCATTCCCCAAGGCAGTCTTTTAATATCCTAAGGCTCATACTCAGTTTTTTAACAGAGTGCTTAACAAAGCTTTACTTAATTCAATACATTATCACTGAAAATGTTTGTTTGAGTATGTATTTGTGTGTGTATGTGTGTGCGTGTGTGTACTTTCTGTCATTGAGACGAGGGTCTCTACCCAGGGAATGACATAACTGTGAACCTAACTCACGTGTACTGCAGCTACGCCCTCTAAGATCCACTCATTATCAAGATGAACATAATACCCTCCTTTGGACTTTTCTGGCATTTGAAAATGAATAAACACACCCTGGTTGGATAGGCAATGGGAGTAAGAGACCTTAAAATAACTTAATGACCTTGTTCATTACTGGCCTTAAATTGTATTTGATCTAAGGGCGGGCCCTTGCTGCTGTCTGACTCGCAGAGCCAGTTAAATTCCAAATAGAATGACTTTGCTCGCCTAAAATCAGAGGTGAAGTCTTTGCCTAGGCTGATTAGGTGGGTAAAAGGGCAAAGCAAACAAAACTGCTTTGGAGCCAACTTGATTGTGCAGGCTTATGAAGAACAGTGAATACTGTGATAACTGAAACATGCAGATAATCCCTAAATCTCACTCTACCCATTGGTTTTAATGACTTCCTCCTTGGGTTTGGTACCAGGTGCATCAAATCAATCACTTGGTGTTTCCTCTTTTCCCTGCCCTCGGCCCCGGTGGGCTTGTTCCTCTAACAGAGGGTCTAACAAATGGGTGCTGTGAAGACAATGGTAAGGCTGGGTAATCCATAAACTGTGTAAGAGGCCCCGGGCAACTGAGGATTGACAGCAAATGATCTTTTCTTATCACTGGGCTCATGGCACAAGCCAGGATAGAGAAATGGGGTGTGGGCTCTGAACCCAGACAGACCTTGGTGCAAATCTCACCGTCACCGCATGTCAGCAATGTGATTTCAAGCAATGATTTAATTTCTCCGAGTCCTAGCTCCCCCATCTGCAAAAGGAGACTGAAGTCGTCTCTTTCTCAAAGAGCTGTGGTAAGGAGTAAACGAGATCTTGTGTATTTATTACATTCCTAGTCTGGTGCCTGGCATGCAGCAAGCACTTAATCAGTGTTAGTTACAATTACTATCCAGGAAAAATTTGGACACCCCTTTCTTCCCTTCACGTGTCACACCCGTCTCTATTCCTGATAAGAAGCAAAGGGGCACATATTGTTGAAATTCCTCAACCTGGTGCTGTTTTAGTGGTTAATGCACTAGCCCTCAATGCCCTTTCTGACCTTAGGGATGAAATAGCTTGGTGGTTCAGAGCAGCTCTTCTTCTCAGCTCTATTTTGTTCTTGATATAGCTGTTCTATTCACACACCTTGCAATCTGTGAAGTTAAAATTAACCTATTTGCCAACCTGCGTCTCAGTGAGAAACTGAAAAATTACACCTTCTCTACGCACTAGACAGTGTTTTCTAGTGCATCTTTGATGAAGAATATGTTAAAGGAAGAGATGGCTTAAAGGGAAAAGACTGAGTTCTATCTGCGCTTAGTTTATTCCCTTGGAAGAGTACTCTGCAAATGTCAAAAGCTGGATTGAGAGAACAGGATGTGACATGGAAGTCGCTCAGTTGTGTCTCCACACACGTTTTTGAAATGGGGAATCAAAGTGTGCCAGTGTAACTGTCAGATTTGGGCATATGGAACAATCTAAGGAATCTGACTCTTTCCAGTAACAAGTTTAGCAACTTCCTTTTAAGAGAGAGAAAGAAAAACACTCACTGCACTCACAATCAATGGTTATCTTTAGTCAACAGTTCCAAGAAGTCAGTCCACTTTTCCATTTCGTGTCTGAGCTGACATTTCCCTGACTCCAGGAAGGAGGAGCACAGCTGACCTGGAGGTGCTGCTCTTTGATCTTAGGTGCCCTGGATTAACCTGCTAGTCTTCTGCCTCCCTATTACTTCAGAGCCATGGCAGCTGGCAAAGGATGGATCTGTTTGCCTTGACCTCGTCCCGGAGGGCGGCTGGGTGTTATCATCTGTCTCCGAGATAGCCTGGACCACCGCACCAGGCTGCACAGATGTACACTCTTTTATTTCCTCTCTCCTTCGGTGAGCCATTGTGAGATATTCCTCGGTCCTTTCACAGCATATTTCCCCTTCCTCCCCCCACCTCTCCCTAATGATTCTTAGAGACTCTGAAGTTTCAGGTTTTAGAGACTAAAATCAGTGGAGATGGGGCACAAACTTTGAGAGAGTGGTCTTCAAGGCCTAGGCCTAAGAATTCCTAAGCCGTCCAAAAAGCTACTTGAGATTAGATCCTTAGAGATGTTGGTAAGAGGAGAGTAAGAGTGAGAAATACGTGCTTCTCGCCTGGCACAGTGAACCCAAAATCATGGTGAGCAGGTGTCTGTATAGTGGGGACTGAGGTATTAGTCATAACTCTCTGCCCTGAAATGTTCTATTCATTTCTGTAATTTTACTACTGGAGACTTATTCTTTGGATTTGGAGATATTTTAGTTTCCAAAAGGTCTTTGTCTATACCCTTTTGGGAAATAAAATTTTAAAGTGCTTTCACATAAATTAATCCTTAAAACAACCATTTGAGTTATGTACTATTATCATTCCCATTTTACAGATGAGAAACCTGAGGCACAGAGTCACTAGCCACTTTCCCAAGATCCCACAGTTAGGCAGCAGTGGAGCAAGAATTTGAACCCAGGCAGTGTACCTCCAAAGCCCCGGCTCTTAGCCCCATCCCCTATGTTCTACACTAACAGCTTTAATTCCTATTTTGCTAACCCTAGCATCTAACTACTATTGCAGAAACTCCAGTCTCCAGCAAAGTACCCACTGATCCCACCCTCAATTATTTCTGGGAATTCCCAGAGATTGGTAAGTGTGGACAAGTAGATATTGGTATAATGTATAGTATCTATCAAATCCCTTTCTCCTGTTTGGGTGTCCTTTAGATATTATCTTGCTTCTGCCTCTATATTACAACAGTTTAACCTAAGGAGGCTATGTTCTTTATAGCCCCCAGTGAGCTAAAACCATGTGGTGTTCCGTATAGAAGGAACTTTTTGCCAGTGTGAGACACTGGGGCTTTGAGCAGCACTGTGTTGTGCCCAGCTGTAGAGGACATCTGGCATGTGGGAGTGTCTGCCCGGATCCCTTTACTACAAAATGCCCCCCTTCCTTCCATCCTCATAGTTAATATAGGAATAAACACCCGAGTATCCCTTCACGTCTCTGTTCCCAGGCCCTACCTGAGAGATCCACCACGGAAAGTGGACCAATCCCAGCAGCCCTCCCTCTGGACCCAGATGATGGTCCAAAGCTGATTCAGACAGGGCTAATGAGTCTTTTCCTTGGGTGGACTGGTGTCCAGAGAGAGCTTGAGGGCAGCCTCTTTCTAGGGGTTAAATCTGTAAGATGTAAAACTTAGCAAACCTCAAAGGTCATGTATCCTCTCATCTGAAGGAAATCATTCTGCAGGGGGAGAGGATATAGTAGATAGGCAGAGAGGTAAGAGTGAAGAACAGAGGAAAATCCAGTGTGCACCTGATTCCCCAATTCTGGTAATTTCAGAGATTCAGCAGTATCTCTGCTCTTCCCATGTCTGACTGTTCTTTCTTGGATACCATGAACCAGTGAAGTCCCATATTTACTCGAGTTGATTTGAACTGTGTTTTTGTCACTTGCAACTAAAACAAATCTGAAAGTCTAGCAGGTGACAGTTTCTGGCTTGTGTCTTGATATTTCCTTGTAATTCTCCCTTGGGCTTTGACTGGGGGAGTGGGTCAATTGAGAATTTTTCACTAAAACACTTTCCTAAATTCCATTCTACTCTCCCCACCATATTATAATTAGTTCCCAAGACCTAAGGCTGATGATTTTAAAGCTTTCACTTATATATGCAAATACAACTGGGAAAAGAAACACCTTAAACCAATATCAGCTAAAAGCCATTATCTGTAGAGACTAGCTGACAGTCAGCTAAGAATAAGACTTCTGGGAAATGAGAACTAGTTGGAGAGAAGCAGAAATTTGATGTGTAAGTCAGGGGAATGGAAGATAGAATTTGTCAAGGACAAGTCTTATTTTCTGGATGTCCTCCTTACTTTAGCAGGATAAATCCAGACATTTGTATGTTTGTTGTACTTCTTTTCCTACTGAGAATGTGATTAAGACAAAATATGTATTCTGTGCTGTATTTTAGTAGAGCCCAGGGGATTGTTGTTTATTTTATTGTACATACTTTAAGTTTGGGCCTTTTAAAACTTAAGATTTAGACATTCCAAATGGGATGCAAATTGGTAATATGTTCTTTTTGAACCAAAGCCTCTGGAACTTTAAAAAAAAATCAGATTACAATACTGCAAATCTACCTTCCTCATCACGATTTAACATTCACTGAACTGGGGAAATGGCTGGGGTTAGGAATCCTGTAAATAAGTACCTTTGATTTTCTCCTGGGTTGTTAATCAGCCTGTGTAAAGCCAAATCTTTGTTGCCTTCTCTTCAAGAGAAATGGAAAAATAGAAGAGAACTTAGCTATCCCGAGTTTTGCTTGCTTGATGCTTCCTCAAAGGCTCCCCTAGCTTCTTGTGTTGTTTCAGGAACGTTTATTACTAGGAAATTTATACACCTGTGCTTTCTGATCCGCTCATTTTATCCAACTGTGGAATTTTAGATCTCAAAGGGACTTCAGGGACTGAATGATCCAAATCTTTTGATCATAGACTTTAGAAGATTAAGCTAGTTTGATCAGGCTATTTAGAGGTCTTTAACTCCTAGGACAGTGCTATTTCCAGGTAAAACATAGGATTTTTCCAAATTAGATCTGGTGATCATATATCAAAGCAAAATTTATGTTCAGTCTCCATTTGTTTCCTTTTGCTTACCTTTCAAGGAAGAGCTGACAGAACTCATTTTTGCTAATTTTTGATTCCCTTCTAGGTTCAAGGAGCTTGACCTAGGCTAGCAGGACCTTGGGAGGTGGGGGCATTGGGTAGGTGGGATTGCCTCTCTAGTCACCTGAAGTAGAGTCAAGGGAGCTCCAAAAGCCTATCCAGATAAGGATCTGAAGTTCAGTCCAAATTGAAATTTCCATTTCTAGGAACTGAGTGGAGATGGAGATCAATGGCTGAAGAATGCAGGATGGAAAATCAGTGAGAAGCAGGAAGTTGGGAAGGGAGTTCTGCAAGGCAGAGGTAGATGAAGTGCCTGAAGCCTTAGAACTGGGGAACTTCCTTCCCACCTCCCCGTGCCTGCACCCTTCTTTGAGGATGTGGGGGAACTGATCTGTACCCACAAGATCTTCAGTGATTACATAAAACAGAAACTTTATCAGAAAACCTTTGTTAGAAAACAACCTTTATCAGAAAACCTTTATCAGAAAAACTGTGATTCTGGATGGTATTTTTGGCTGAATATTTGTCAGTCTTGTTTATTTCCTAGTTGAAAAGCCCAGTGCAGGATGACATGGTTGCTTGAGAAACCTTCTTAAGTCCATGGGCCTGTTATGAGCCTAAGAGATATTGCTGATATGCAATCAAAGAACTAGAAAGTGTGAGAAACAATATTTTATGTATTTTAAGGAATATATATTTTTGTGGCAAATTCTTGATGTACTTCCATGCAAATAATTTATGATTAAAACTCTCCCACCTTTCACTTTGACAGATTGGTGTTGAAATTAGAACAATGAGTCCCTTGAGAAAAACACTGGAAAAGAATTGTAGAAATATGGATTTTCATGCTGGCGTTAAGACTCACTTCTCTGTTTCCTGCCTGAATAGGGAAGGGTGTGGAATGAGGAAATCTGTAGGGAGAACTCTAGTTAGAGAAGTTGTTTATTTTTCTTGTTTTCATCTTCCATTTCTGACGACTCCTCCTTCTCCTCCTCCTCCTCCTTCATTTGACCTGGATTCAGATTTAAAAATTTCAGAAGTCATGAATCATATGTGTATTTCTTGGAATGATGTAATACACAAATAAATGAAAGTATTTTAAACTTTCATGACACAGGATGAAAGTGCACAATGAGGCATAATGTGTTGTTTGTGTATAACTGGTTAGAATGCAGGTATGGTCAGAATCTGAGTAAAGCAAGCAGGCTGATCCTGTGTGCTCGCTACATTCCTCTTTGCTACTGGTACAGCGCGAAGCGTGTGCCTGCCCTGCCAGTGCCTGTCATTTCATTACTGACATTTTCAGTTCTCCTTTCCAAGCATACTTTTGAAGTTCTGTGCTTTGCCCGTACTTTACTGAACTGTGGTCACAAAGGGGTAGGAGATTTGGAGGGAGTTTAGGAAAAGGGAGTGAAGGGAGGTACCCCAAAGAATGGTTTGCTGCCAGGACCACCCTGGAGGTCAGGTAGGTGGGTGATACAGAACCAGTGCCGATGATCCTGGTTCGGCCACATCTTTTCACTTCATAGATTTGTGCAGACAAAATCTGGTTAAAATGATTATCATGGGAATCACTAAGAGAAACATTCACCTCTTTACCCCATTATCTCCCTGAGGCTCCAACTCCTTTCTTCACAGCAGAGAAGCACTCCTCCCAATTCTGTGTGCCCCCTCCATACAACATGGGGAATCTCTGAGACTGCCTCCCTCATGCACTTCCAAATGGTGCAGAGTGAGCAGAAGCTCTAGGAAAACCTTGTGCTGTAGGTACTTTTCTGGCTGCCTTTGACATACTACTCCCCAAACCAGTATTTCTCCCCTCCCTCCCTTTTTTTTCTGGATGGGTGGGGATTAGGGGATTCTGTAACAGTATCTTCACTCTAGGATTCGGTTGTTCTGGAGTCTTGTTTTCTGTATTCTGGGATATTTAGCCTGATGTGAATAGGTGTTATATAAAGAGTCTTCAGAGGATGAACATTCATGGTGGATTCTGTGGCTCATTGATGACATCAACAAACCAAGCTCTTTCAATCTCCTGTCCAGTCATTCTCAATGTGTTGGTATTTGGCTCTTGTGCTGGTTATCTCAGGGCCATAAGAAGGCTACCACAACTCCTGACAACATAGCCATGTTCACAGACAGAAAGGAGGAGTGGGGGCTGGGGTAGGTGGAAGAAGAAGTGGCTTAAGGTAATTCCCTTTTTGTCTCTGTTTCAGGCTCTCTCTGTGTGTAGATAGATTGATAGATATATAGATACCTATAGATATATAGATATATTAAATATATCCACAAGATGTTCACTCATATCTTGTTGACCAGAAACATGTCCTATACCACCTATAGTATAAGTATGAGAAAGCCAGTATTAGGCAAAAATGAATGGGATCACTAACAATGGCTTAGCTAATCATGATTCAAATGGTGGAAATTGAGCACATCACTGTTCTGCACAAAATGGTGGTTCTGTTGGTATGGAAGAAGGGGTGGATGGCTGTTGTGGGGCCCAACAACAGTTCTACCATACTAACATAACCATGGTTATGTTTTATCCTCTTCTGCACTGTCACGGGAGTGTGAATCATTCATTCTGAGGGGCTCCCTTCCCAGTCCTAGAGAATGAATCATGATCATGAGTGATTTAAGCCAATCATGGTGGCCCAATTCCCCTTGCCAGTGGTTGGATTAAGCATGGAAATGTGACACAATTTTGACCAATGAGATGTAACAGGAATTGGACAGGGGGCTTCTGGGAAATATTTGCCTCTCTGACTAAAAGTGACACATGAGGGAAAATAGTATTTGATTTTTCCGGAGGATGTTGGCATATATGGTGTGATGATGGCTGGTACTACTGTAGTCAGGAAGGGAACCACACAACCTTTGCTGAGAAAGGCAAAAGGGAGAGACAAAATTCATGGGGCCTGATGACAATTCTGATCCCCTGAACTAACTATCCCTGCAGGCACTTAATGAAGAACTTATATGAGTAATAATTCTTATTATTTAAGCCACACTGAATCATTTTTTTTTTTCTGTTACTTTCCATCCAAAGAATCTCAAGGCAAGGTATTAATTAGGTGAGTTTCCCAAAATCTATAACTCAAAATATTACTCTGTAACCCAAAGTAATCCATGATCAAATAAATGTGGGAAATTTGAAAACTATACATGTTTGTGGAAGTTAATGATCATATTAGCATATCAAAGGCTCTGAGCAAAATTATCTTAAAGAGAATCTTTGCCTCTACTCATAATTCTATAGCTCCCGGGCACCTGGGTGGCTCAGTTGGTTAAGCATCTGACTTTGGCTCAAGTCATGATCTCACAGTTCATGGGTTTGAATCCGGTCGGATTCTGTGCTGACAGCTCAGAGCCTGGAGCCTGCTTCAGATTCTGTGTCCCCCCCTCTCTCTGCCCCTCCCCCACTTATGCTCTGTCTCTCTTTCTCTCTCTAAAATAAATAAACATTAAAAAAATTAATCCTATAGCTCCCATTTAAGAAAAGAATTAAATAAACAGTATATAGGTAAGAGAAATCTCTCTATTCAAGAGATTTTGAATAGAAAATATATTTGATATACTAACCCCTCTCTCCTAGTAAGAAATCCATAAAAACCCCTGCTCTTCTCTACCCCTTGGACTTGAATCTATCCTTGACACTGGGAAATCACTAGCAGGACTCTCGTTCTTTGCAACAATCTTGAGGTGGTCCATTGTTTCCACTAAAAGACCAGCTCTCAGTTATAGCCACACAGGCCAGCTTCCCTGACTCTTACAATCATCATAAAGGGCCTTCCTGTTAGTCAACAAACATTGATTATTTATTATCAGCAATAAACCCCAAACTCTGTGAAATCTGAAGAAATACAGGTATAAGATGTGGTCTATGTATTAGTTTCCTAGAGCTGCTATAACAAATAATCAAAACCTGGGTGGCTTAAAACAACAGAAATTTATTCTCTCATAGTTCTGGAGGTTGTTGACAGGGCCATGCTCTCTCCAAAGGCTGTAGGAAAGAATCCATTCTTGCCTTTTCTAGCTTCTGATGGTTTCTGGCAATCCTTGGCTTAGTTTGCTTGTGGCAACGAAACTCTGCCTCTACTTTTTCATGTAGTCTCCCCTCTGTGCATATGTGTTTCTCTCCTTATGAAGACACCAGTCATTGGAATAGGACTCACCTGAGTCCACTATGATCTCATCTTAACTGATGATATCTGGAAAACCCTATTTCTAACTAAAGTCCTACTCTGAGGTTCTGGATGGACACTATCAAACCCCACAGTCTGTAGTTGAGGAGCATTCACTGTGGTTAGGTTTGCCCCACATTTCTGTTATTGGCAGTAAGTGTCCTTACTGTGAGATCCAAGTGGCTCAGAGAGAAGAAAGTGTTCAAGTTGTTTGGATGGGGTCAGGGAAAATGTGTGGATGAAGTGGAACTTGAATGGAACTTTGAAACAGGGCTGGAATTTCGTCTAATGGAGGTGACAGAGTAGAATGTTTTGCATCTTGGAGATGGGAAAAATTCATGACCAAGGACTGTGAATTAACAGCTCTATTCTGAATAAATGAATTACTCAACCCCTTACTCACTTGGACTGTGATTCCTGAGGACATATGTAGTCAGGGCAGGGCAAAGTTACCATTCCCAAGGCCCAACCTCTTCTTTATAGCTGGGAGGTGCTGTTGTAGGGAAAGAAGATGTGTGTGTATGTGAGGGGTGGGGCACAGAGGAATTTCCTTTATGTACCGAAAATGGTCTGTCTCCTTGCAAGAAAGAAGTTGGGGATAGTAGCAAGAAAGGATTATATACTTTAAGTAATCATAAAAACTTAAGACAGAAGATAGATATTACCCACTTAAAATAGACATGTGAAGACCACAGTTGTAGGTCAGATTTAGATGTGGATTTTTTTGGCTTAAATCCAGAGGAAAATTTAAAATCTTGATTATTATTATCTACAGTTTTTTCTTTTGCCAGCACTGTTTTTTTTAAGTCATCATCAAGATTTGTACACCTGTCTAAATTTATTTCCAAATATCCTAATAACTATTTACTTATAGCCTTCTAAATTTTTGCAGTATTGTTTGGATGCTCCAACTATTAACCTTAGTCATTTTAAAGTAATTGTAGCATGGCTCCACATGCAAAACATTACTAGAAAAGACTTTGCTCTGCTTCACATAGAACCAGCTGAGTATTTTACTTCCCTTTCCTTTATATAGCTTCTTTTCCCTATATATAGATCAAACAGTTTTTAAAGTATCTCTAATTCCTGGTCTTCAAAGTCTGCTAGAGCAGCCCTGAAAATTGTCTCCAGAAATAAATTTCTCTGCAGCCTACTAATTTAATTCAGCCGTCCCCAAATTTACGAATGGTGTTTGCTCCAAAATGACCTCCTTTTCCTTTGCTACAACCACAACTTTGGTTCAGTGGACTTTTGACCATTATTGCCATCCACAGTGCTCCTGTATCACCACTGAGAGTTTTACCTGATACCCTTAGGTCATCTGGAAATATGTCTCCTGCCTGTCACTGGCTTCTTTGATAAATCCCATCGTATTTTGATGTCAAACTTTAGGTTTCAGTGGCAAAATTGTCCTTTTCCCCCTAGCTTCTGCAGGATGGGATCAAGACGCACTATCCATGTTGAAACTGATGAGGCTGAAACAAAATAGAAAAATATTTAATGATATGAGCAAAACCAGAAAAAATCTATCTGACAATTAAAGAGAAATGATTAAAAGGGGTGTATCCAGGGGCAAGGCACAGACTCTGACAGAATGGTGGCCGGGTGGAAACATCTAAAGTGATTATTCTTATGGATACTGATTGCCTTTTCCAGGCTGTTTGCTATCACTCAGGTTCTCTTTGGGTCAGTTGGCCTCTTATTTCTGTGATGGGCTGCTGCTGGAAGGTGTGATGTCACACTTCCTAATGTACCGAATGACTTTCCTTTGTGAAGAAAGCTGCTACTTTTACCTCGAGGATCATTTTACAGAGAAACTATTCAAGGGGTCTCTCCAGTTTATAAATTTGAAACTGACCCTGAAGTGCTTTAGAGAAAAGTTTTGGAACACTTCTGGCAGATCAACTTTTTAGTCGTAGAGGTTGAGGAGAAATTAAAGACTTGACAGATATCAGAACTAGGAAATGCTTTTTAGTTAAAATCGGGATAGAAATTTCTGGGAGTTTGGGGGCCTCGAAAGAAGTAAAAGGTATTTGAAGTGTGTTGGCTACAATGTTGAATCAGGCTTCAGTGTTCTTATGTGAAACAAGATTGAGAGAATTGTGTATAAGTTCTGTGAGGTCAGGGACTAGGTCTGCCATATTATTACATTTTTAGTACTTTGCTCAGTGACTGGTACATAGTAAGCTCTCAATAAACATCTGGTGACTGAATGGATAAATGAATAAAAAAATGAATGCCTCTGAGATCTGTGGGTAGTTGGATCTTACTGGTAGATGAAAAAGACTTGAAATTCCATTAGAAATTAATTACTTTGGTTTAAATATTGCTTTTTTACCTCCCACACCTTCTTTGAAACACAAATACCCCTGAGCAAAGTGACATGCTAGTCCTCTGATGTTTTACTGTGAATGGGTTTATCAGATCATGATGCCATGTGACATTAATGAAAGGGAGGAGAAACTAAATGGAGGTAAATTGTTGCAGAAAGGGAGGCCAGAACACAGGAGACCAATTTGATGCAAGTAGTTTCCCTATGGCTGCTTTTGTAAGGAGAACCCTGCTCCAGCTGTTATAGTCATTCCCGGGAGCACCTGCAGCTTTTGGAAAGTAGCACAAATTAGGGGAAAGAGAAGAAAGGTAGTTGGAGAGTGGACTTTTTTATTCTGACCTAGTTTTCTATTAATAAAATGTATTTATTACTTACGCAACATTTTTCCCAGCAGGCAAATTATAACTAACAACATACAATTTTAAGCTAACATTCTTTTTGCTAAAGGCCTCAGTCATAACAGGTGCTATTAAGGGTAATAAGTACTTGACGAGGGAGAAAGAACAATTCTTTTATTGGAACATTTGTGGAAGGTCCAGTCAATGTAGTTAAGAATTATGTCAAGTACCTTATTTTTCTGCTCTCAGGGAAGACCACGATCTGTGAATGATTTTACGGTGCTTGGGTAATAATGAATTCTGGTAGATACAACTGAAACAGTCCTGTGGATGATTATGCCCTCGAAGGTAATGACACTGGGTTTAAGGAAAATGGATATTTACATGTAGGAATTGAAACAAACACTGAACGTTCAATCTGTGGCACTGTATGCTATTAAGTTACTGAAAAGAGAGAGAAACCCTGTACATTCTCAGCTCAGAAAAGAGCGCAAGGAAGAGGAGAGCTGGGAGATAGTACCAGATGGTCACCCTTCCTACGAGCAGTAGTGGTGCTTTGAAAGTCCTCTGGAAGAGCATCAACTCCAGTAAGCGCATTCCTTGGGCCACTGTTTTTTGCTTTCTTCCTGAGCCTGGGTGTCTGGGGTGCATGGAGTTGGAAGAGGGGCAGGGATGGGCTGCTGCTCAGATCTGCCACGTCTAGCATTTGCAGCCTAAAGAATATAGGACCATTGTAAGAGTCATTTATCGTAGGGGCACTTGATTGGTTTTAAAAATAGACACTATTTTATTTAGCTGTGAAAGCTCCCTTCTGGGCCCAAGGGCCGTACAGTCTTATTAGCAACCAATTTAAGTTCACATTGATACCAGGTTAGTATCACTCATTTCTTTAGCACATTGAGTGCCTACTATGTGCCTTATTCCACAGCTGGGTATGCTGTTGTGAAAAAAACCAACAGAGTTTCAGGATTCTCAGAGCTTATGTTTTAGTGGGGGTGATATACCATAAACAGTACATAAAGATAGAGAGGTTGCTTTTAAAAAAATAGTCTCTACCTTGGAGGATGTAATTAGACAGACTAATATATCAGCATATACTTAACAGATAATCTAGAAAGACAGTATCAGTAACTTAGAGGAGCTTTGTGGATCTCTAGTCAATGTCATTTACCCTGTTATGTGGTATGTTACAGTTGCATCTTTACACTTCAAGCCTACTTGGAAACTTTTTCTTGCTATTGCCCTACCCCTTTCTGATGATGTAATTACTTACCTTACTGGAGAAATTAACATTCTGATGAAATAGGTCACTGTCACATGGTGACTGTTGATTTGCATGCTGTTCTCCTACAGAAAGTAAGAGAACTGAACCAGTCCTCATTGTGACTTTCCATTCCCACTTTTCAGCTCTCAGATAACATCTTGAAAAGTGGCCTCTGGCCCGTCTTACCCCTCTTCCCCCAGTTGTTTTTTTGTCTCCTTGGTTTATCCCATAGTGTTTATAAACAAGAAGAGGAGGTAAGAAAAATATGTGAATAACCATGAAAACAAGGCAGAAGGTGTAAAATGCTACAAATAATTATAGTGTTAAGTAGATTTAGTAAAAAAGAAGTCACTTATCTTTTTTTATTTCATATTTTAAAAATATTGAATCCTTGGAAAAGATGAGGTCTTATACATCTATATCTATATCTATATCTATATCTATATCTATATCTATCTATATGTATCTTTGAATCATTGGACAAGAAAATAAAGGTCCTGAAATGTTAACAAGATTTATGAACACAGGAACAAGGTCTTATAGAGGCGATTGAAATATGTGACAAGCATTAGCATTTCAGAGTAGTGATGAGCTATTTGTATAGATTGATGTGGCTAAAAATTAGACAAGGCATATTAAAAGCTGAGATCATTCAGGCTTAGGAGCAGCTGAATATGAGCAATTATGAAGCAGTTAAGCCATTAAATAAAACTGAATATCTTGTGAACTGCCAGAGCAAAAAGGCACCTCCGTGTGACCGAGAGCTTTATCACCAACACTCTCGTCTCAAAAACATAAACATTAGGAAATGTTGGTGCCAAGGGCGATGGAGAGGTTCTTTGAAGGCAAATCATGTCACATGTTGCTCAGGACAGCAGTCTCATGCAGAGAAAACCATCTCTAACTGGGCATACCGATTGTGTGAGCAGAATGTGGGGATAAAGGGATTAAGGCCACCGTTTTGGTTTGGGGGCTGATACAGGGTCTGAATGATTCAGACCCTGTGATGAATGGTTCACCTGGTTTTCGTCATGCTCCTATAATTGTACATTCAGACTGGCTGCCTTCATCAGCTGATCCTTCTTGTGTGAAGGATTGTAAACATGGGTAATGCTGTCTATGTGAAGATGATTATTCTATTCCCGTTCTGCTCTGGTGTTAGGTGCTTTAACATGAGAGGGTTTCAAGAACACACTATGTGAGGGGAAATAATCCTTAAAACATCTGTTCTTTCTCCAGTCCCTGTGACTTGGCTATACCATTTGATAGTAAATAAGATTATTCTGTGAAGAATAAGCTGAGGCAGTTTCAGAATGGATCTGCCCCCATGCAGTAATGCTGTGTCTATATGCACAAGTCATTTGAATGGCTTAATTGGTTGTCAATAAAACATCTAATATTTATTAGGAATCTGCCATGTGTTAGGCATGGTGTAGGCACGTTTACATATTTATACAGGAGAAACAGGGCGTCGGAGTAGAAAGAGCACAATTAGAGCTTAAGTCTTGGCATAGCCTTTAACTAGCTGGGGCAACTAAACAAGTCATTTAAAACGCTCAAGGGCGCCTGGGTGGCTCCGTCAGTTAAGCATCTGACTTTGGCTCAGGTCATGATCTCCCAGTTCGTGGGTTTGAGACCCATGTCGGGCTCTGTGCTGACAACCCAGAGCCTGGAGCCTGTGTCAGATTCTGTGTCTCCCTCTCTGTCTGACCCTCTCCTGCTCACACTCTGTCTCTTTCTTTCTCAAAAATAAATAAAAACATTTAAAAAACTAAAACACTCAACAAATGTAGAAAAGGAAAGCAAAGTCTCTAGATCTGTATTTATTTTGCTGTTTAAAAGTATGTGTGTGTGTGTGTGTGTGTGTGTGTGTGTGTGTATGTGTGTGAGCATGTGCATCTGCGTCTGGAAGAGATTATCTTTCATATTCCCTCCAGCCCTAAAGTTCTATGGGCTGTGCATGTATACAGCTTTATTTATATTTTTGACCCTTCTGCTTTTTCTTGGAAAATATACTTTCCATTTGCTGTATTTTCTTTCTTCTACATCCAAGTCAGTCATCAAATTCCACTTTGACTCTTCTTTGAATTCTCTCTCAAATATCTTGCTTTCAACCATTCTGTATCAGGAAGCCCAGTGGTTAGAAAAGCAGTCTCTAGAGTAGAGTAGATGTAGGGTGCAATTCCTCCTTTACGGTTGGTAGCTGTGTGATCCTATGATCCTGTGATCTTTGCTATTTATTGAAAGTGTTTGAAATTCAGCTTCCTTATCTGTAAACAGGAATGGTGATTTCTAACTCTCAGGATTGCTGTGAATATTAAATGAAAGAGTGCATACAAAGTACTTAGCAAAGTGGTACAGAAAACTCAATGTTAGCTAGTCCTTATACTGCTACACTATTAGAAGTAGCAGTTGTGGAACTGATTTCCTACCATCGCCACCATTGTTTTCATCCTACCATCCTTTTTCATTAGACTGGTTTGCTACAACAGCCCTGTAGCTGATGTGCTAACACCATTCATAGAACATGTACTATGAGAAACAACTCTACAACAGGGTAGACTCTCTCTGTGTTTCATTTTGGAGAGTTTCTGTCATTTTAGATCCAGGTTTATTCATTTTATTCCTGTGGCGTCTAATTTTTTTTATTTGTTTATTTCACTCAGTGTATTTTTCATCTGATTGCATTTTTCATCTATAGAAATTTTAATTTTTTTGGAGCAAGTCTCCTTGACTTGCTCATGGTTTCCTCTACCTTAGTGGTGCTCAACCAGAGGTAATTTTGCCCTCGAGGACACAGATGAAAATGTCTGAAGATATTTTGCTTGTCACAGGGGAGCATGGGGAACGTTACTGGAATCTAGTGGGTAGAGGTCAGGCTGCTGCTAAACATCCTATAGTACACAGGACAGCTCCCTCAATGAAGAATTATCTGGCTCCAAATGGCAGGAGCACCAAAGCTGAGAGACACTGCTCTACCTTGGATAAATGGAATATAGTTGTGGTATTTGTTTTAATATTTTTGCCCACTTGTTCCATCATTTGTGTCATTTCTGAATCTGTTTCTAGTCATTGTTTTTCTCCTCATTATGCTTCTTTGCATGCTTGGTGATTTTTCATTGGATGCCAGTTACTGTGAATTTTATCTTGTTGGGTGCTGAATATATTTTGCATTCTTTTAAATATGCTTGAACTTTGTTCTGGACACATTTAAGTCACTTGGAAACAGTTTGATCTGGTAGGCCTGTTTTAAAAATTTGCTAAGTGGAGTAACCTTCCGTCTAGGAATAATTTTTTCTCACTACTGAGTCGATAGCCTTCTGAGTCCTCCACCTGATGCTCTGTGTGTTATGTTTTCTACTGTGGTGGGGGCAGGGGAGAAATGGAACTATTTTCAGATGTGTGTGAACTCTGTGGATTGCTTCTTTTCAGCCGTCTTTACCTGTCCTCAGTAATTTCCTCACACATACATGTCCTGGTCAGCTGTCAGGTGAGTACTCAGAGAAACCCTCTGTATATCTTTCGAACACGAGATTCCCCTCTCTGGTACGGCGTGCTGTGAATTCTACCTACTTGGCCTCCCTTCTTAGTCAGCTCTATCTTCTCAACTCAGGGAGAAAGCCAGGCTCTGTTTGGGTTTCCTGTCTCCATTATAGCCTAGATACTCTCTCAAGGCAGTAAAAGGGAGCAGTCGAGGTAAAACTCACCTGGTTTGTACTCTTTCACTCTGGCATCACTGACCTGTGCTTCCTATTGTCCAATGTCTGGAAACTAGTGCTTCATATGTTTGGTCTGTTTTGTAAAGTTACTTAAGGTGAGAGGGTAAATCTGGTCCCTGATACTCCATCAGGGTCAGAAGTAGAAGCTTGCAGTAGACTTTTAATAAAGGTACACAGACAGTGCTCTATATTATATTTAAAATAGAATCTCATTTTGTTTCCACAGCTGTGCTTCTAGAAACATATTCTATCTTCAGAATCAAACTGGCGTCAGTGCTGAGATCTAAGCCACAAGGTATGCGTTTAGCAGAATAACCTCTGAACTCTTCCATGTTGCTTCTCTTCTGCTCTCTCTCTCTCTGTATCTCTCTCCACGTGGTGTTCTTCTCTTGAGAATGTACTTCAGGGCTTCAGCTGTTCCATTTTAAACCTTTTACCCTCCTGTAACCTATTACTTGCTCAATTAATTTGGAACTTTTTTGGTTGCTCTTGGCCTTTTCTGCAGTCAGGTCCTAAAGTTTATGTACGGCTCAATAATTCATATGTCTGTTTGTTGGTTACAATGCAATTTAATGGTGTATTTATATTGCTGTATTTATTAGCTTTGAAATTCCTAACAGAGGTATCCATTTTCTGCCCTCAGGGCATGCTCACATTTTAATTACCACTCATGTATTAAAGAATATTTCTTTACATGTTTTCTAGTCACTTTTTTTTTTCTTAAAGACTTTCATTAAGATATGTTTATTGAAGAGGATGGGGGCTGGAAATATAATGAGAACTGGGGAATGAAAGCAAAATAAAATACAACTGAGTCCCAAGTTTCAGTGCTTGCCAGCTGTGCCATTACTATTTCTCTTGGTGGCAGGATATCTTCAGATTTTTCCAAAGCTAGGGAAATGTTAGCTCTTCATGGCTTGTGGTCACTAGCCTGGAAGTTACTAATCCTGATGCTGTTATACTGTAGCTTGAGTGAGCTTGATCTGGTTAGGGTCTTGTTATGCTACTCCACGTAGTATGATGCTTGACAATAAAGCCCAGGATTTAGGTTGAGTGGCTCATAAGATTAGAGATGGGAAATGTGGAGTCTTTCATCTTTTGGTTCTTAATTCAGAGCCAATCAAGAAGTCATTGGATTTAATGACCTCCAGTTAGAGGATTCTGTGAAATAAGCTGTTGCTGTCAATCCTATTTTTAATGGACAAGAATCCCCATAATTCAGTGCCACATGGTACCCTTTGTTCTATAGGGTTGATAAATGGGCTGTGAATTGATGGTTTCTGGAAACAATTTCTCCCTCCCTCCTCAGAGCTTAGGCAATTTGATAGGATAAACTATAGAAGTGTAACCAAACTTTATTACTGATCTAAATATGTTATTTGGAGTTGTTCCAGGATTTGGGGCTCATGTGGAGAATGGGGCCGCAGTAGGAAGCGAATACTATGCAAATCAAAGGAAGTTAGGATCCACCATTGACCTAATAGCTTAGGGAGCACTATGGAAAAGTGTCAGCAGTTTCCAAGCCAGGGAACCAACTCTTTATTCCAGGGTATAGAAGCTGTTTGAGCTGCCAGCTTGAGGCCAGGAGGTCAAGGCCAAAACACTGAATACGTACTTGAATAGCAGCCTGAAGATATTAGCAATAGAGAGGTTAAAACTGAGGCTCCCCCTCTTGACAGAAAGTCTCTTACATTTTTCCTTCCAGTGGGTGTAGATGAGCCAATTTAAGAGAATAGCATGTAGATTGAACAGTATGATGAAAAATGACAACAGGTTATGACAAATGGCAAGAGGTCCCAACATACTTGGATTTAAATCACTTGAATTCAACTCTATCCACTTGGTGGAAAAAAGAGAAGAAAAAAATAATTTAAATGGAGTGGATGATTCTGCTTGCCTTTTCATCCAATAAATGAGCAAGAGATAGATGTGAACCCAAGTTGTTTCCTGAGTTGGTCTCAGTCCTTATGTGCTTCTTACACTGAGTACTTCTATGCACAATGATTCAAATGTTTAAGGAGACTTAATTTTAACAACAACATGTCACTAAAAGCAAGCTAAGAACTTCACCTGGTGCTCGGTCAGAGAAGGAACTGGGAGAAGGGGTTATAAACCTTCCTAATAGATTTTTTCCCAATGGTAATTTTGATTCTGTGAGTTTTGCTTCTAGTGCTAATCCTAGAACCTGATTTCCACAAAAGATGCAACTACAATAGAATGGCATAATATCTGGCACATGGTTGGCACTCGACAAATATTGGTAAATTGAATGAATGTATGAATATTAGATATACTTATATGAGCAGAATGACAGGCAATCCTTTTCTAGAATATTTAATAGATCTGCTAGAAATGTCTCTGTGAATTGCCCTAGCTACCATACATATATGGGTCTCATCTGTATGTCTTTTAATCGATCAATAGATCAATTTATCTAAAATATAGGTAGCTACCACAACTCTTTAGTACTTTGAGTACTAAAGAATGATCTTGGTAAAATTTTAGTAAAATTTGAGTAGTAATACTGAGTGGTAAGTGTTATATTTTGTGACTTGCTCATCTTTGAGTTTAAAAAGAAATCTCTGTCATTAAAACAAAATAAATCAAAGAACGTTGTTGAAAACATATTGTAGAAATAGTCCATGTAGGCAGAAATTCACCTTGAGGTGAGTACTGGAACAAGGACCAACAATTGAATTGTAAGCCTTCCATTGGCCTTCCTAGCTGACTGACCATGGGTAAGCTGTAATCTTTCCATTCTCACTTTCCTTTTCTGTAAAATGAATGGGTTGGATCAGAACAAACTCTGAACTCTTTAGACTTTAAACATTCCATAATGAGTTTGAAAAAAAAATCTTTGAAAATACTTTAGCAGACGAAAAGATTAAGGGATTTTTATTAGACTGCTTTCCTTTTTCAGAGATCTCTAGCATTGTGATTTGGTATTTACAGAAGGGGCCAATCTTCAGAGCAAAGATTTCTACCTTAATACCTAATTTGCACCTCTTTAGAAACATTCAGAAATACTACTTGGAAGTCTCTTCTTAATTCTATAGTGGTTCTTAAATTTTATGATGCATAAATATTAGCTAGGAGGTTTGCTAAAAATGTGCATTCTGGGGTGAAGCCTAGAAATCTGAATATTTATGAACATCCTAATTCTGAGGTTATGGTCCCTGAGCTCATTTTAAGAAACACTGATTTAAGGTATAAATACAATTGTCTTTGGATAGGAAGGAGCTCAAGAAATAATCAAGTCTAATCTATCCTCAAAGATAGTTTATTCTCAAGGTCCACCATAGAAAGGTATTATACAAAGTTCTACTTTTATTTATTTATTTATTTATTTATTTATATTTTAGAGACAGAGTGTGGATGAGGGACGGGCAGAGAGGGAGATACAGATTCTGAAGCAGGCTCCATCTCTGAGCTGTCAGCACAGAAACCGAAATGGGGCTCAAACCCATGAGCTGTGAGATCAAGACCTGAGCCAAAGTCGGCTGCTAAACCACCTGAGCCACCCAGGCTCCCATACAAAGTCCTACTTTTAATTTATTCATATCTTTAAGAATTCCTTCTTTGTGTTGAACCTAAAACAATCCTGTTTCACTTTTATGGTTGCTTTTCTTTGTTGGCCCCAATACTTCTAGTAAAAATTCTTATGGGATCATGAAATCTTGGAATTGAAAGTGACACCAAGGGATGGTTTTATTTAAGTACTCTGATTTTTGGCTGGACTAGAGTAAAATAAATTTAAAAAAAAATCGTGAAATGATTAGAAGGCTAATATAAAAAGATTTGCTCAGTAAAAGACCCTAAGGGCATTTTGGAACACACAAAAAACTAGACAAAAATGAGGAAGCAATTAGAGACATTTCAAGACCCAGAGCATTCCCAGTTAACTATCCTTAGGGAGTCATCTTTAAACGTAAGCGACTGCCTGGCAGGTTGGTAGGTAAAAGGTGAGTAAGTAAAATCTGCCCTTAGGGATTTGTGGAAATGTAGATGGGCCACAGTTTGAGTAGAAGAAGGCAAGTGAAGAGAATAAGTCTTATGACTCTTACCCACTGATACTTGGTACCATTACGCCTCCAGTTAGCTAGTGCCTGGACTTTATAGATGGTGCCTAATGACCTAAGAATTGTTTTCAAAGTCAAGCAAGGCTCACAGCTCTGCCTTAGGGTATGGTGGAGGGTGGGAGGTGATGGTAGAGAAGATGAGTTTGTCAATACCTTTTGTCATAAGCATGTGTGGGCTTGAGCCTAAAAGTTGTGTTGTTTATTTTGGCTTCCTTGCCACCTTCCTGTAGTGAGAATGCTCTCCAGAGGTTTCATCATCTCTCAGAGGTTACTGAATGTCTGTTCTTTGTAGTATCAGAGGGGATGATTACAGGCAGCGACATTCTGGCTTTCACTCCTTTGCCCTTCTGACCCCAACAAATGTGTCCCATGGACAAGTCCATTTTTACTCTCTAGTCTGAACTTCATCTTTGATTTTGATTTGAACAACATCACATAATAGAAGAAAATGGAGTTGGAATTGAGAGCCATGCTTAAGGAAAATAACAGAAATTGATCAGATAAGGCTGGCCTAGGACGTCCAAAGTAAACTTCAGTTTTGCCAGAGTTTCAGGTTGGTGTTGTCAGAAAGCATTTACCACCTCCCTTGTTCCTTTTTTCCCCCACTAGTAAAGCAAAAATCACATTATTAATATTTTTTAATTGAAGCACAATTAAGAGAACTCTAAAAAGACACATTTTGCTGGTTTTTAAAATACTACATGTGAAGTCATTCAGTTTATTCTTTGTTCTATAGCTCTGAATTTATTCAGAATTTATTCTCTTGATAACTTGTTCAAATAATTTTAAAGTTTGGGTTGAATTCAAACAAATAACTTGAATAAATAATTTCCAACTGGATGGTTTCCCCCAATCCCTTTTTTTGAATGAAATAAAAATTGTCTCAATTGTAATAATAATGGTATAAAAAATAAATGGTATTTAATTCAAATTTATTTGATAATCAATACTAAGGAAAAGATCCTCTCCAAAGAAAAAATCAATAACCTCAAACTCAAGACATACTTTTCCAGAAATTTCTGAAGCCCGACTAGTTCATATGTTCCTTATCTCTGCTCCTACAGCTTCCCATGGATACCTTTGTCATAAATTTTACTAAAGTACTATAAGACAGTAGTACAGCAGGAAGGGCCAGTGTATAAGCTAAAACCTAAAGCCTGAAGTATAATCCAAACTCCAGCATTTACTATCTCTGTGATTTTAAAAAAGTTAATTAACTCCTTTAAACTCGGTTTCTTCATCTGTCAAATGAGGATATCACTAGTATTTACCTCATACTCCACACATGAGGATTAAATGAGAAAATCCATGTAAAGTGCTCAGAGCACTGCTTGGCATATATCAGATGCTCATTAAAAGTTAGCTAGCTATGATAATTGTCTGGTCCCTCCTCTATACTGTGAGCTCTCACAGAACACAATTTATATGTCAACATTCATGTTTATTCCTGAAGTTTGTGGCATATATTCTCTACTCCATAGATGCTGAATGGCAAGATGCTTTACTCTTGGTGACACTGTGGAATCCAGTTTGCAAATGGAATTAAACAAACACAAACCCTCAAAGCTAATATTGTGGAGTATCCACACAAGGAAGCCGCAGATACATTATCTCCAACATTACATTGTGTGCAGTAGGGACAACAATGGAGCTTTAACAACAAATCTGCAATGGTTCTCTACCTTCTCCAGTTTGTGCTAAATATACACAAAATTTTAATACTTAGGAGAAGATTTGCAATTCGCCAAGTCAACAGAAGACTGCAAAAAGATTATGGAATTTTGGTGCTAAGAGGGCTCTAATCCTCTCATTTCATTGATGTGACTTTGTGCCTACTGGTCCCTGTGGTTGATGCTAAGACACATAAGTAGTCATTAGAATGTCTGGAACCAATACCACGGACACCCGGTTTCTTGGAAAGGCTTTTGTGAGCAAACTTGCATAACTGAGGATAGTATGAGAATTTACTGGGTAATCTTAATGAACAACAACAAAAAAAGGGAGATGGGGTTATAAAAAAGCCTGCTAAAAAATCTTTGACTGAATACCCCAAGCAGCAAACTCTATCGCCAGCAAGGTGCTGGATTGCTGTGGTGTAGCAGAACAGTTTTGACTTTGAGGTAGAAGGATAGTGCTGCTTAGTGGTTTGGAGCCTTGGCCGTGGAGTCAGAAAAACCTGGGTTCTAACCCCAGCTCTGTCCTTTACTAGTTCTGGATCCCTGGAAACTTAAATTTTCTCTTTGTTATCTCAAGTGTATTTATTTATTTTTTAAAAGTTTATTTATTTATGAGAAATAGAGACAGCATGAGTGGGACAGGGGCAGAGAGAGAGACACACACACAGAATCCGAAGGAGGCTCCAGGCTCTGAGCTGTCAGCAGAGAGTTGGACATGGGGCTCAAGCCCACAAACCGTGAGATCATGACCTGAGCTGAAGTCGGAAGCTTAACCGACTGAGCCACCCAGGTGCCCCTGTTTTCTCAACTTTAAAATGCATACAATAGTACCTACTTCCTAGAATTATTTTGAGGATTCTCTGAGAAAATTTATATATTTAGTATATAATATTCAATAAGTGATATATGTAGCCTTTGAAACTTCATTAGATTCTCTGAGCCTCAGTTTTCATATCTGTACATTGGCATAATAACCTGTAATTTGCAAGACAATTGTAAGAATTAAACTTTCAACAAATGTTCTGTTGAAAATACCTACAATCTGGGTGTATTGGCTTCTTTCCTACTTTCTTCTGTCTCTTTGGGCTGTGTTTCCTCCTTCTTCTCTTCTCCTACCCAAGGATCAGGACCTTACATTATCTGCTGGTGGTCCAATGCTCCTTATTGATCTGACAGTTCAAACCTAACTTTCTTGTTAGTGCCCTGTGCTTCTGTTTTTATTCTTCTGGTCAAATACTCACAATTCTTTTAGTGTTCATCTTACATGAGTATCAGTAAGGAAAGCAATCTGATTAAAGCAATTCACAGTCTACGTGTAGATAACTGGTAAATTAACTCAGAGACATTTGTGTTTTACAGCTCATGCTAGGAGAAATATTCTTACCTTGAAAAAACACATACAATTTATTAAATCAAAGAAATCAGCAACAGCTGTGTGGAAGATAAAGAAGAAATAATTTGTGGAAGAAATATTTTGGGACAGTACACTTTCCTCCTCTGGCAACTTTCCCTTAATACATACAAAAGAAAGAAATGGGTCAGCATCCCCACTCCGGAATGGTTGCGTAAGCAAGAGGAGTCTTTTAAAGGTGAGAGTGGATGTAGGTATTTAGATTTGGGTCTCTCGTGGGCCTAAGTGTCTCCTGTTCATGTGCCTTCTCTAGAGATATAGTCTGTGAGATCTCATTTTTTTGAGACAGCCCCAAGTACCGAAAACATAGACTTTTTTTTTTTTTCCTTGAGAGCACAATGGAAGCCTCTATTTTTATCTTGGCTGGAAATGAAAGGGAATGCTTCCAAATGTTTCAAATCTTCAGATGTCTTTAGTTTGGATGGAATAATATGAAAGATGAAGGCTGGCGGGGATGTGATTGAAGTCTATAAAGTCACGAAGGGTCTGAGCAGGGTGAATACAGATTTGCTCACCAAATCTCTGAAAGCTAAAGCCAAGGGCAATGCCTTAAAGCTTAAAGAGTGAACTCTTTGCACTTAATTGCACCTTAACAAACATTCCTTTAGTTACAAAGAAAATAGAGTAGAATTCGAAGAGGCTGATGGGGAGTTTACCTCGAGAGGCGCTAACTGGACATGTGAGTAAACTCTGGGAGAGTTTAGGTTTATGTTCTGCATCGAATCTGCAGCTGAAAGGCTTGGATTAGAGAATACTTCAAGAGTCTCTGACATCCTGTGGCTTTGTATGTGATTAGTGAAAAAATTATGGGGTGCTTCTGGGTGCGTCCCTACCTTTCAGAGGCTGACATGGTATAAGAATATAAGTTCCTTAGTGTCAAAATTGGAGACTCCCTACTGGATCCAGAGTGTCTCACCTTTGCAGGTCCTCACTTCTCATGAGGTGAGTTTATCCAGGGGGAAAGTAATTTCTGAATTCTTAAACTAATTGTTGAATTCTTAATTGCCCACATTGTTATATGAAAAAGCAGAAGAGAATGTCCAAACCCTTGAGATTTATCAGATGCTCCTAATGAAATCATATTAGTATTAGCAACAAAACAGACACATTTAGTTAAGTTCCAATATATTTGTTTCTTGACCTGCCATGATTCTATGAGTTTTAAAAAACACAGTGCTCAACTCAAAATGGATTGTTCTCTTGTTATAGCAAATGTATATTGATTTGATTAAAAATGCATTAATTTCTTTACATTTCAATAACAGTGGATTTTTTTTTTCAGAAAGAAAGGGCTGGAAAATGTGTAGTCATGTAACCTGATAATCTCAGATAAGTGGTATTTAATATCACTCAACAGGAAATTTTTTCCCTTATACTTTTAAAGCAAAAATCTCCAATATTAAGTAATGTATGTAGTGCATATGAAACATTTAGAAGAAAAGAAACCTCTCTAATTTAACTCAAGGTCATATGAACATTGTCAGAGCAAAGAGGGAGCTGTGAAATTATCCAGGGAACTTGAAACAGTCTAGACAGTCAATCCAGATCATTTAAAAAGATATGTTAAAGATGCTCATAAGAATAAGAGAGTTCTGCTAATATGAAGACACAGTTTGGGGACAAATCAAGTTTTGTTCTGTTTAAGAACTGGAGGTCTTACTTGCAATTCATTTTATTAGAAACATATATGCTTAAAATAGTTCCAAAGATAGGAAATTATTTAATAAATTAATATGTTTTATTCGTTTATCATGCACACACATACAGCCATAGAAATAGCTTTAGAAATAACCTCAGGGTACTCTCATTAAATCTCCCATTGACTGTATTTAGGCAAGTCCTTTATTCTTTTTAAATTTTTTTCATTTGTAAAATGAAGACATGATAGCTGAAAAGGCAGAGAATAGATCATCTCCATGTATGGCTTAACATAAAATTGAATAAACTATGTCTATGTACCTTTACATCATACAGACATAACCACAATGTAAGTCTGCAACAGTTAGCTAATTATATAACTGGGGGAATAAATAGCAAATTAATAAATTATGCTTTTGTTTACTCTTCTGCAAAGGATAATTGCTCAGTAGCTCAAGCTTCCAATTAGTGGGAACTCATTCAATGATTGTGGAATTGAATTGATTGTGACCCATATCACATAAAAATGGGCTTGAATTCTAGCAGATATGCTTGAATTTCACAAATCTTGCATTCCACACTAGGGAAATCAGCCTCCAAAAGTATTTTCACTATTTTCATGGCTTGGATAAAGGTGGTAGGTTTCACTACCAAATAGCTATCTTTGAGAACAGAAATATAAACAAAATCACAGCTTGTATGTGAACTGATTCTCCTTTCCAATGCAGACTGAAGGCCAAATGTGTAAATATACGTTAGCAGTGCGAAGGCTCTCTTTCAGACAAACTGACATGCTAATTCTGCCAGGAGAATGTCACACACTTGCCTTTCTCTCCATTCTCAACATTGTCAACATTTTCATTGCTATCACCGCCCTGAAATTACTCCTGGATGACTTCTTTGCCCCCACCTGAACTGTTCAGTACAGTAGTCACTAGCCACTGTGGCTGTCGAGCCCTTGAAATGTAGCTAATTCAAATGGAGCTGTGCTTGACATGTAAAATACACAGCGGGGTTCAAAGACATAGTATAAAAAAAATAATGTAAAATAATGTATTAGTTTTTTTTTATGTTAATTACACATAGAAATGATAGTATATTGGATACACTGGATTAAGTAAAATATTTTAGCAAAATAAATTTCACCTCTACTTTTTAAAGTGTGGCTTTCAGAAGATGTAAAGTTACCTAAGTGGGCCCACATTAGTGGTTCATGTTTTATTTTTGTTGGATAGTGCTATTCTTAAGTATATGCTGAAAATGAATCGTTGCCACACACTCTTTCTCAGAAACTTTCAGTGGTATTTGAATCCATCCACATAACCTACATGTCCCTTTTAGCTTTCAAGGCCATCTCTAGTCTACACCTTTCCTATTTAACTCTTTTAGGAGGAAATTTCCTCTTCCCTCCTTGATCGTGTTGTTTGCTGTCCTTTTTCTCTCCTTCCCGGCTTGTGCCAAGACTCTGAACAGTTTCATTCATCTCACATTTACTGCTTTTACTGCTGGGCTCTGGGGCTACAGTCCCTCCCTCTTGGAAAATACAGTCTAGAGGAAGAAAGAAACAAGTAAACAGTAAATGGTAATATAGCTTATTTGTGCCACAGGGGGCGAGAACAGGGGGGAGGAGGGGACACAGATGGGTCCCAACTCAGGTTCAAGAGTTTAAAAAAGACTTAGCAGAGGAATTGAAGTGTGAGTTGAAGCCTGAAGAATGAGTAGAGTTGACTGGGCAAATGTCAGGTGAGATGGGGGAAGAAATGGCCTTCCAGGCAGATAGAAATTAGACCAAGGCCAGGATGTGAGAGAACACCAAGTCTCTTAGTGAGATGAAGAAAGCGATATAGGTGGGAAAGGAGACAGTAAATTGAAGCCATAGGTCAGAGCTAGCCATGGGTAAACCATGCCAGGGAGCTTGGTCATGTATACACTTTTGTATTTCTCTCTTACCTGTCTGCTATGGATTGATTCCATTCATGGACCCACATCTCAGCCTTTTCTGTATCCTTGCCCCTTGTCTCGTGACATTGGAGTACTTCTCACTAAATAGGCAAAGTCTATTTTCCACCCTTCAATCTGGATTTGGACACGTGACTTGCCTTGGCTAATAAGATATTAGCAGATCCTATTTAAAAAGTGCTTGTGCATTTTGCCTGTGCTTTTGCACTCTACTGTTGCCATGAAAAGGACATGCCCAAGATAGCCTGCTGGTCCCAGAAGGGGAATGAAACACTAGTCACCCTTGTCAAACTAGCTAAGGCCATACTTGACCAGCCTATAGACAACCAACCCCTAGACATGTGAGAAAAGCCACCCAATATCAGCAAATTTACCTAACAACTCCAGATATGTAAATACTAAGTGCTTACTTTGCATGATTATTTGTTATTCAGCATTTTTTGTGGGAATGTATATCTGATACACTAGCCAACTAGTTTGTGTGCTCCTTGAGGGCAGGACCATGTCCTTTCTATCTTTTTTCCAGTGCTCAAAAAACAAGTAGCAGTTGATAGATTTAAACTTTTTTTGGGTTGATCAAAGATTTCAATGCCACAGTTTTAACGAAAAATGGGAGATTTCTCAAGGTAATGTTAATGACCTTGCTAAAGCTTTCCATCGAGGAGAAAGATAGCACCTAATTCTCCTTCTTTACTCTATTAAAGACCCCACTGGCAGCCCCTGAGGGAGGAAAGATGAGGAAGCTAAGTGTGATTGCTTAGTGGGTTTTCTGTACCAAGGAGAACCCCCCCCCCTCCTTGATCCCAGGGTGCCAGTAGGATTTAGGATACTTTATAGGGGGGCCCACACAGTTTTTAAAAGCAGCTGACATAGGAGAAATGTCCAGTACAACTTCTGGAGTGTAAATCTTATTTGACAGTTTTTCTAGAATGCCCGTCCTTCCCAGTAAAGCTTGGCTCTGACAGATGCTAAGTAGACTGCCAGAGAAAATTGCTGAGCTTCATGGACTTTGGTCAGGTGGGTCAGAGTTGATGGCATTGTGTCATAGTCATTTTCCAACACCACAGGAGAGAGGAGGCTTCTCAAAAGATCCAGCTCCGCTCTATTTTGTGTAGCTGTACTTCAGAATGCCACTAGACATCTAAGAACTGATGTTAGTCTCTGCTTCAGATCTCCTAGAAAACTTTCCTAGATCATCAAGAGTTACTGAACATCTAAAGTCCTTTCTTAAGTCAATATATATATATATATATATATATATATATATATATCTCACACTAAGACAGGCACACATAAGCAGATGTGAGGAATATTGGTCCACTTTGTGGAATCAGTGCAGTGCTGCGGTCTGAAGAATGAAACCACATACCCATGCCTATGTGAGGAAATCCCTGCCCTAATGATGACAGTCTTTCTTGTGAATCAGAGATAAAAAGTGGCTTTGGAGTCACATTTCCTGGGTTTGAATCCAGCTCTGTTACTTATCTGCCACATGATCTTGAGCAGGAAAACTTAAGTCTCTAAGTTGTCTCTTGGTAAATGTCCTCTCTTGGAAGATGGAAATGAGAATAGTTCCAACCTCATTGAGTTAAGGCAAGGACAAAATGAGATAAAGCAGGAAAAGGTGTTGAATTCAGTGTGTGGCATTAGTTCTCAGTAAATGGTCCATTATTATTAGTGATTTTGCACTCTGTTGACTTTGAGAGCCAGGTAGCAAGCAATAGTGGTCCAGCTTGTCCTATAAGAGAACGACTGGCATAACTGTGTCATTCAACAACAGTCGAATCTTTGGGGGAAGCTGAGGTTACCTTAACGGTGGATTGCTTGTTCCATTATGAGGCTTGTGCTGGCTGCAGATCATGCTGTTGTGCCACCATTACTGTCCTCCCTATTGTGGGTGGCAACCAAACTGTTCTGAGAATGTTTTATGCTCACCTACTCCTACTCTCCCAAGTTTGGGCCACAGACTACTAGAAAAGAATTTTGCTCAACGGTGGAAGCTGCTTACCATATTCACTGCTCTTGGATAATTCTTCACTCCCATTGGCTATAGTCTGGCATGATGGTAACTTTGGATGATATAGAGGCTTGGTATTCCAACAGGCCAGTGGCCACAGATGGCTAGTATCAAAGTTTTAATAAGTGCAAGGTATGCCACTGTGAGGGGTGTGTGTGTGTGTGTGTGTGTGTGCGCGCGCGCATGTAGGGTGCAAAGGGTATCTGGCTTTTACTTCTCCTTTAGTTGTTTAGTCTTTCAACACATGTTTACAAAATGTCTACTGTATGCTAGGCACTATGCTTTAAGTTAAGTAGATATGCCTCACTGATGAATTGTTTACAGATTAATTTCTTGATCTTTTCCTGCAAACTGTATTTTCCAGATTCCCACATCAAGTGGCTTCTTGCTAGATTCAGCCAATAGAAGGTACTAGAAAAAGATAGTTGAGCAGGAATAAGAGGAGAAGCAATGGTGTTTCTCATTGTGGCTCCCATCTTCCACATTGGGAAGTGGCTACATGTTTTCTGTGTCCTGCCTCCCACAAGGCATATTCTGTCATGAGTCCTGCTCCCACTAAACAGCCCAGATCTTGGGATCAAGTACAAATCCTTCCTTTCATTTTCCTTCTAGCCCTATTAGGGGCTTCCTGCTCTTGCTTCACCCTGGAATGTTTCACTCTCAGTTTTTCCACAACTTTGCAACTAGTTTCCTAAATTAAATGCCTTCTGTTAAACTATCTGATGTGGTCTCTGTTTTCCTGACTAGATTTTGAGTGATATGTTCTCAACACTTTACATTTTGGGGGGTGACAGATATTATTCAAATAGCCCTCCAAATGTCTAATGACATTCTGTGATCTGCTATGAAGTACAGGTACAAGGAGGGCAGGTAAACTGGGTGGGAAGCTGTGTTGATATGGTTTAGGGTCTTGCTACTCCAAGTGAGGATTGCAATCCCCTGAGGGCTTGTTAGAGATGAAGATTCTCAGACCCTAGCCCAGTTACAACTGGTTAAGAATCAGTATTGTAACAAGGTTCCCATTCAGAGGAGTGATCCAGTGATGGCCTCTAGTTTCAATCTGATTACCATAATGCAGTCCTCCCAGCTGTAGTCTGTTGGGATTGTACAGAATCACTGGTGGCCCTGAATCTCAGCTCCATTCAAACAAGGGAACTTTATAATGCCTGCCTCTTGACTCTGCCTGAGCAAACACTGTGGGCTGGACTCTAGGGCCAATGCAAGACAGAGGGTAGAGAGTAGGGTAATTCAGGTATAAAAACCAAAACACTGCCTCTCTGCTGGCTGTTTTGGGATAGCTGGAACTGAGCCCCAGAGGACTGGGTCTTTGAAATGTATTGAAGAATGTTGTGGGAAAGTAAATATCTTCCCCAAAATGACCATATCTTACATCAGCCAATGTAGGACATTTGATTGCTATAACATTTCCATATCAGTAAACTTCAGATGAGACTCACATGCATTGTTTTCTTAAACCATAGTGGAAGAAGCTTTCAGAAGAGCAGAAATTATACAAATGTTATAGGCAAGTTTTTACCAATAATCTCTTCAAGTTTTTAATAGTTCTGCCCACTCTCCAGACCTAGTCATTGATTTTGGATGTGCTATTTCCTTTGCCATGACCATTACCCAGAAGTGAGAATAATGTAAGAGGAATAGAATCTGAAAGTAGGAGACCATTTCAGGTCCCACTCGTGCTGTTCTGTGGACAGTGCTAACTTGGACCAGTGCCTTAATATTTCTGATACTTAGTTATTTCACATGCCAAATAAAACTGAAACCTACTTACCTATCAGTTTGTGGTATGGTTCAGATGGTATAAGAATGCTCTATAAAGTGAAAGGAAGTAACTGGTGTTTGAAAACTACACTTAAAGCAAAGCAAACTGGCAAAACTGTGGGGAGAAAGTGAAAGGTGTCAACAATATGATTAAAATGAGATGCTTTACAGCCTCTGTGCTTGGGTCAAAGGACTAAAGACTGCACAGTGTCCCTTGTAAATACTTGTGTGTGTGTGTGTGTGTGTGTGTGCGTGTGCGTGTGTGTGTGAATGCTAGTCTGTACATCTTTCAACCACCCCTTGCCTCTTGTTTTGAATTTGTGGCTGCTAATACTCAGTTCTTTCTTACTTGTGGCCATGCATGTTGAAATTCATTCTATGCATATTTATTGAACACTGACTCTATTCCAGGCACCATTCTAGGTTTTTGAGATACTCTGTGAGCAGAGTGGACCCCAAGCTCCTGTTTTCATGGAGTTTACACTTTAGAAAGCTCAGGTGACCCTTCTGGTTACACTCAAGTCTGTCAAATATCCATCAACTCTGCCTAAGGATGTGAAACCTAGCTGATCCTAGGTGGGGTAAATATGAAGATCCCTATTTCAGCTGCTTACTGGTTGTAATGCTGTTTGTACAGCTCTGATCTTATAGTAAGTAAAAGTGTTCCATATTTACCCCACTTCTGGGTATCTTCATTCTACCCTCCCCTTCTCCCATGACTATGTCAAGTCTACTTCTGATCTCCTGGAATGAGACATTCTGCTTGCATGGGATTTCTTTATTCATTCACTTATTCATTAGTTCACTCATTTCTTCAACTGGCGTATACTGAGAACATTATGCTAGTCACTATGCTAGGAAATGAGGCTATAGATATGAACAAAATAGAGAATGATCCTGTCTTCATGGATCATCCTTTCCAGCAGGGGAGCCAGTAGATACAATTAATTACTCAATTATAATTATGAAAAGGACTACAGAGGGTAAGTTTGCCATATTAATAGAGTGTCTAATAGGGGTACTTAGACTAGTCTGACTTGTTCACTTTCTTGAGGAAGACATTTGAATTGAGTTATTGATAATAAGGGAGTGAAGGGAGGATTAGTGAGTAGTGGGGGTGAATAAGAACCTTTTATATGGAGGAGCACCATGTATAAAGGCTCCAAGACAGGAAAGAAAATGGCATATTTGAGGAACTGGAAAAAATTGGTATTGCTGAATCACAGAGAGTGAGTGGAATCAGGAAATGGGATGAACTGGAGATATATTTAATCTTGTAGGTCATGTAAAGGTTTTGATTTTTATTCTAAGAGTAATGGTGAACAGTTGACGTGTTTTATGCTGAGGTATGGTATGATTTCATTGTGTTTCCAAGTAAACATTTTGGCTGCAGTGTTGACAATGGTTTGGGTTGGAGGTATGGCCAGAATGGGTGTGGAGGGACCAACAGGGAATCTATTACAGCTGTCCAGAACAAGAAATGGAGTTAAGTTGTATTAAACTAGTGGCCTGGGTCATGGAAAGAGGTGGGTGGATTTAACAGGTATCACGGAGTAAAATATGTGCAGGATGTGGTGACTGAGTGGATATTGGTGCTAAGGAAAAGGGAAGATCCAGGTTGACACCCAGGATTCTGGCTTGAGCATCTGGGTAAAGGTGGTATCATTCACTGAGATGAGACATACTGGAGAAGACCTAGGTTTTGGAGACAAAATGGCTTTGATGTTGGACTTGTTGGATTTGGGTGGTCTTTAAAATTTTCAGAAGGAGATGTTGAATAGGTAACTGGATGTACAGGTTGGTAGGTCGAAGTAAAGTTTGGGCTGCAAATTGCTGCTGCTAACTACCTCCATCATTGTTGACTAAACACTTCGGTTATTGAAACAATACTTCAGCTCTTAACTGATGGCAAAAGCATCCTATCAGTTCTCCCCATGAAATGGGTGTTCCAAATAACATTATTTTCAATGCCTCTTGATAGACTATTAGACTTTTACAATGCCTCCCTGTTAACCCTTGGGCTTTTAGATGTAGGATGCCAGATTGCTCTGTACTGCCAATAACCAGATACCCAGTTTTGATCATAATGAAATGTACTTACTACAGATATTGCTAGCTGCTTCCCAATGTCCATTCACCCTTATTCCTCAGTAACAGAGTCTGGGCCACCTTTCCTAGCCTCTTTTGGAGCAATATGTGACCCTGTGAGTGAAGTGCTTGCCAGTGCGATGTGAAGAATAGTAGTACCGCCCCTCCCCCGTTCATGCTCTGTCTCTCTCTGTCCCAAAAATAAATAAAAAACGTTGAAAAAAAAATTAAAAAAAAAAAAAAGAATAGTAGTACCATGTGGTCAGGGAGGGAGGGATGGGGAGAAGCTCATCTCCTCCTGCCAGTTTCTTGGAAGCCAGATGTAATGGCTGTAAAAAAAAAATACCAATTTGGATTATGAAGTTCATATGTGGCAGAACAAAAAGATAGAGGGAGCCTGGGTCCTTGATGACTTTTTGCAGCCCCAAATATTAACCTTCAGTTGACTAAAGTATGTCTTCTCTTCCCCTCAAAGAGGTGCATTTACTCTAAATTTGGCAATTATCTGGATACTGTACTGTAATACAACCTATCGCAACAAAATTTGGTGTAAAGAGAATAGGTTTGAATCTCATTCAAAGAAGTTTATTATTGGAGTGCTAGTGGAATCTTATTATAATATTTTTATCTCTTGCCCAAGTCCTGATCAAGAGGATTGTAAAGGCAGGGATCCGGAAGATCAGAAACTGAGATTGGATAGTAAATAGGAACTCCAACTGAAGGAAAAGAAAGAAATGAATTAGTGATTAAAAAAATACACAGATTGTAACAGTGAGTTTTTGCTGCTTAACAAACTACCCCGTATTTAGCTGCATAAAACAATAACCATTTATTTAGTTTATGCTTTCACAAATTGGAAATTTGGGCTGGGCTCAGCTGGGCTGCTCTGATGATCTGGGCCAGGCTTGGCTGCTCTTGGCTGGAGCCCATCCAGGCATCTGTGATCAGTGCCAGGTCAGCTGGGGCTTACTGGCTTTTGGCTGGGGTGCTTTGGTTCTCTTCTATGCAGTCTCTTATTCTCCAGAACTTGTTCACCTGGTAATGGTGGTAGGGGTCTCAAAAGAGTGAGTGAAAGTACGTGAGGCTTCTTGAGGCCCAGGCTTAGAACTAGCACAAAATTGCATCTGTACCCGTTTTTGGCCAAAACAAGTGACAAGGCCAGCCTAGACCTAAGGGGTGAAAAAATTGTTTTGTTTCTTGATAAAAATAACAAGAGAATTTGTAGCTGCTTTTGCAGTCTACTGCATGGATACCTAAAGGTCTAATTTAAAGGAGAAATGATGTAAGATATCCAAATTCCTTTTGTAGGAAATGTAACCCAGGAATTAGGAATGTGTCTATGGAATTAGACAGAACTGGATTCAAATCCTAACTGTGTTGTTGACTGGCTGAGTTGCTTACTTATAATGACTATCTTATGGTTTTGTGAGGATTATATGTATGTAAAACTCTTAGGCACAGTGCCTGGGATGTGCTAAGCAATAATAAAAGGCAGCTGTTGTAGTTGTTATTATTACAGGATACTGCTGTGGCATAGGGCCTGGGTTGGAGACAGGATTTACCAGGTGGAGGGTTGGGCAAGAGAAAGTTGGCTCAGGTTAGCAGAGAGAAAAGAGAGTTATCACAGGATTATGCAGTGGACCACAGCATCTGACCACAGGATCAGATAGACTAGGGACTCATCAAGGCAATAGGCATGCATATTGGCACAGGCCTTCTACCAACAACAGTGATAGTTAACATTTGTTGAACACTTACAGTGTGCCAAGCACTTTTGTTGAGTGCTTTGTAAGTATTAACTCATTTAATCCTCATAACACACTTATCTAGGTATTTTTTTATTCCCATCTTAAACTTGGGGAAACTGAGGCATAAAGATATTCTAGCACATTGGCCAAGGCCACACAGCCCATGAGTGGTGAGCTGGGATACCAGCCAGGTTTGTCTCACTCCTGACTCCAAGCTTCTAGTACCTCACTACACTGTGGGATGATCTCAGGCAGGAGTCAATGGCAGGCAAGTGAGGTTCCAAAGTTCCCAGAGAGGTAAGGAAGATTCAAACAACCACTTGTGGCACACGGAGAACCATAGCTGAGGAACTACTAGGGGCAGGGGGAAGATTGTCTTAATAATTGAAACCTCTATAGCTTGGCACTTCCATTTGCGCTGTCTCTAGCATTAAAATCTCTAGTACTCAGAATGAGGAAGGTGAAAATTGCTTTCCCTTCACAACTCAGCTACTCGAAAAAATAGTCTCCACTTGTTGACTTCGCTTCCTCCTCTCCTCCTGCATTAGCCCCCTGCAGCCTGACTTCCAGCCCCTACCTTGGTCAAGGTCACTAGTGAACTGGATGGTCACATTCAGCGGACTCTCTTCAGTCCTCATGGCCCAGTGTTGAAGAGTGATGGTTATTCATTTATTGAAATGCTTTCCTCCCTGCCTGATAATTTTGGCCTAGGGGAGCAGACCCACCTTTTCAAACATGGCCTCAGGCAGCCTACTCACTCTCCAGGCCAAGTGGCCTCCTTTCTTCAACTGTCTTCTGTATTTACAGCAGCATATTCCTATCCCTATGGCCAATTTCAGGCATGTCCACTCTTTCAAAAATTTTTTTCTATTCCTTTGAATGATGAGAACATAAATACTTCCACAGTCTCTGACTTGTAGCCTAGAATAAGTGCAATTGAAGTAGGGGAAGTTACTATCATTTATCGAGCCTATGTTGTAGTACTTCTTTATAATTACAGAATGTAATTAATTTTCACACAAGTCTGTGAGCCAAGTAGTACCATTTTTATTTTGCATATAAAGAAACTGAGGCTCAGAGAGAAACTCAACATACAGCTGATAGAGGAGTCTGGATTCAAAGACACCCTGATTGGTTTGACGCCCAAGCCTGTGTTTTCCTAGTGTTGCATGCCGCCTCTCATAATTCACGAATTGTATACCATGGGATCAATAGCACTGTCTGCAATAACACAAGAGTCTAATTTGCATTTATTTGTTTGTTTATTATTTATTTACTCTCATTGCCTTTGGGACACAGCAGACCCTGCCTGACTAATTAAGGAGAGTTTAAGCATAGACCTGCTTCCTCAGTTGCCCAGGGTGTGAACGGACGGCCAAAGGTCTGAACTCTATTTGGATGCCTGGATGCCTCCTTTTCTGTAATTTGTAGCCAGGCTCTGTCCTTAATTAGAATGTCCCTGGGATTTTATGAGGAGGGAAAAATACACTGGTGAGATTACAGATCAATAGCTCTTCCATAAGACACAGATATAGAGCAGGTAAGAGATTAGAAATTGCAATCCAGGCATGAAGGCACCTTGGAAAAACACATATTTTATCCCACCCCCCTTTGGGATCATTGAGTGTCACTGAAGCCAATAAGTTAAAACTTAATATGTGAAGCTTAATGGGCAAAGCTGCATATTAACGGGGGAAAACGAGAAGCATTTCTTGACCTGGTAATTTGGAAGGAGAGTAGGTGAAGTGTGTAAATTAGAGAAAATTCAAAGGTGAGTCATTTTGGAAATGTATAGTAGGCATATATCACACTAACTGCAGCTCAGAATTGTGGATCTTACTTCTGAAATCCATTAGAGCAGGGCTTCCTAGCATTTTTAACATTTTAATACTTGCATCGTTGTTTGCTTGATTTTGTCATATGTGGTCTATGTTTATTTAAAACTTCAAATGAATTAAAATGATTCTTTCTCTGAAGTTTTAATGATGTTCCCCTGAGGTAATTAGAAGCACTCTGTGGTGGGATGTGTCCCAGGGCTGGGAGTGATGGCATTATGGAAATAAAACCCACGTGCTACCTCTTTCCATTTTTAATTTAGAAGGAACAGCTGGACGTAGTGTTTAAGTGCTGAGGATAAAAAGAAAGGAAACTCAGTGATTGAAACGACTGGTCTGAAAAGAGAAGCAGGAAGGGTGGTGACCTTCGAGGGCCTTGCCCAAGTCCACATAGGAATTACTGTTGTAATCGCAGGAAAGAAAAAGTCTATGGCATCTCATTCTGTCACGAATCTCATAGCTCTGCCAGTCTTAGGATGCTATCTCTAGGAGTTTGTTCATTCCACTGCTGTTTGTTATGTTCCAGGCTCTGTGGTACACAGTGGGCATTCAGCTGGGAGTCAGATATGGTCCCTGTCTTCAAGAAACTGACATTCTGCTGGGGTAGATTAACAACAAACAAATAAATAGAGTTTTATGTCAGCTGGTGATAAGTGCTATTGAGAAAGAGGAGGAGAAACAGGATAAGGGAGACGTTTGAGGGACGAGGTTCTGTTTTATCCAGAGTGATTAGGGAAGGGGTCCCTGAGATGGTACTATTTGAATAAAGGACTGGTCTGTACCAAAATTCAATGGAGTGAAAAATAACAAGAGCAGTGTGCTTGTGGACCTACGTCATCGGATGGAAAAGAGAGACAGTTCATTAGAATTCATGTGAACTCCAACAATGCCTTTGGCTGCAGTGTGACAGATATTCAGACAAGACCCTTGAGTTCTCATTAGGGTCTCATTGCCAGAAAGCTACCATATCCTGGCCTTGAAATGCTGCAGAGTTCAATATCCTTGCTAATAATTTAAATCTGGGATGGTAAGAACCACTGAACAATCCCAGTTTGGACACTGATTTAGTTTATCATTGCACCTGGTCCCCAGTGATGACAGGAACAGGCAAGGCAATTATCCAACTCCAGGGAAAAACAAATCAAGATGCTTGGACCACGCAATACACCATAGTCATTCTTTTTGACAGGTTGTCGTGGCGTGTTAAACAAAATTTCTCATCTACACATCTGAGGGTGAGAAGTGCCGTGGCATAGAAGCTTCAGCGAGAATAGAACTGGCTATCTGGGGGAAGTTTTACCTTCAAGACAAAAATCACTTGTTTACTTAAGTAAGCCATTATCCATCTGCTTTCTTATGTCTGAATCTTCTCTCTTATAGTTCAGGTTTTGCCTTGGTTGTTTTGTTTTGTTTTTGTTTTTGTTTTTTTGTTTTTTTGGTCTGTTAGAAAAAGAACCCATTCAGACAAACTTAAGAGGAATTTGAGGGATTTATTAGGGACATACAAGGCAATAGCATGGAACCCAAAGAAGGAAGTCAGTCAGTCAGGGCTCACAAGATGCTGGAATCCCAATTAGAAAATCATAAAGAATGGAAGTTACTTTTCCTAGGTCTCTGGGATCTCATAGTCTCTTGTCTTTGCCTCTCTCTGCTTCTTCTGTGGCTCTCTCTGAAGAGTGGCTTTCTAGGTTTGTCTGAGCACATGGCTGCTCTAGCTTCTGTCGGTATATTACTTCCTTGTTCATTCTTAAAAAGAGACTCACTAGAACTAGTCCTATCCAATGAATAATTGCATGTAAAAAGCAAGTTATAAATAAATATACATGGTGTAATCCTATTCTATAAACAGTTTTAGTACGGGTATGTATGCTTAGAAGAAAGGAAAGAAATGCACTAAAGTGTTTTTAATGGTTATCTCTATGTGATAGGATTATGTGTGATTTAAGTTTTTTTTTCTTTGAGTATGTCTGTACTTTTCCATCATTACCAGATAGTATTTTTGTAATTGTGAAAATTGTTGAATAAAAAGATGAGGTTGAAATACATGTAGTAAATCCAAGTGGTCTAGGACTAAATGGTGGGTCGGACATCCACCAGATCTAGGGTGCAGGGAGGGGAGGGCTTGCCGAAGCTGGTAG
Organism: Panthera uncia; assembly: GCF_023721935.1. Taxonomy (NCBI): domain Eukaryota; kingdom Metazoa; phylum Chordata; class Mammalia; order Carnivora; family Felidae; genus Panthera; species Panthera uncia. The sequence goes on from NW_026057584.1 coordinate 81,621,570, forward strand.
CCAACTGTACTGGAGAAGGTAGCAGGAAAGACTTCACACACAAAGAGGAGCTGGCTCTTTACTTCTCCATTTATTTAATGGTTTTAAAGAAAATATTCTCAGATAGTTGTCAGTACCATCATAGGAAGAGCATTTGACAATAAAAAGCATGTCATGTTCCCTAGGTCTCTGGATTTTCTTTTTCCTCTTGCTTTACTTGTACAGCTGTATGTTGTCTAAGATTCAGTCGATCCTATAGCATCCCATGTTGTAGGACTGACCATCTGGTAACATCCAGGTGATAAAGCTGAGATCCTGAGCTCCATCTGTTCTCTGAGTTGCCTCTTTCTTGGAAGACATCAGAGTGATCTTGTTGGTTTCTCTCCCTCTACAAGATACCACCTGAACGAGCTGGTTCTTAGAGCCTTTCTCTGGCTCCCACCATACATGGAATCAAGTCCATACAGCTTAGCATAGCAAAGAAAGCCCTCAGTGCCCTGGCTCCTGCCTACTTGCCATCCTGTCCCACCCTCTCACTTCACCTACAACACGAAATTGCTTGTAGTTCGTTTAACACACCATAACATTTCACACTGACTTGCATTTGTATATGCTATGCCTTCCTTCTGGAATGTTCCTCTCCTCCCTTGTCTGCTTGGAAACCTTCTCTTCCTTCCTTCTGCTCAGATGTTACATTTTTGGATGGATTTCTTTGAAATCACAAATAGAAGCTATTCTCTATGTACCTTTGTCCCTTTAGGCACCCCTGATATTGCTTCTACACAGCCACATAGTAATGTCTTTGTTTACATGCCTATCTCTCCTCCTAGAGGGCAAGAACTACTTCTTTGTTTCTGAATCCCCAGTCTTATTAATTAATAGGTGCTCAATAAATGTGTCTTAAAAAAATTTTTTTTTAGTGTTTATCTATTTTTGAGACAGAGAGAGACAGAGTGTGAGCAGAGGAGGAGCAGAGAGAGAGGGAGACATAGAATCTGAAGCAGGCTCCAGGCTCTGTCAGCACAGAGCCTGACACCAGGCTTGAACCCACAAACCATGAGATCATGACCTGAGCCAAAGTTGGATGCTTAATGGACTGAGCCACCCAGGTGCCCCTCAATACATGTGTCTTAAACAAATACATAATTCCAATCTGGGACTCCTGCATATATTGTGTATTAGAAGGTACAGAGGACTACAGGGAAAGGGAAGGGGTGGATAGGCTGTAAGAGAAGCTTTACAGACCTTATTTCCTTTAATCCCCAGAATAGACATGTGAGATTTTTATTATTCATCCCATTTTACAGATTAGGAAACCATAGCTCAGAGAGATTAAAAAACTTGCCCCAAGCCCTGCTTCTAGGAAGTGGCAGAACTGGGACTTAAACCTATGCTCTTTTAACTGCAGAATCTGTGTGATTCTGAACATTTGCCTGCTACTAATGAGCCATGTGATCTAAAACAGTTCGTTTCATGTTCATTATGGTCAGGTTTTCACATTCGCCAAGCAAACTAAACTCTAAGGAATTAGTTCTCAAACCCTGGTTGCGCATTAGAAGCCCCTGAAAAGCCTTTATAAAATACTGAAGTGTAGCTTTCATACTGAGAGATTCTGATATCATTGGTGTGGGGGTGGTGCCAGGACATCAGTGTTTTTTCAAAGCTCCCCAGGTGATTCTAATGTGCAGTCAGAATTAAGAAGCATTGCCTTAGCTCAGTACTTCTTAAACTTTAATATGCATATAACTCATTTGAAGATCTTGTTAAATGAAGATTCTGATTCAGTAGTTTGGAGGTGGGGCTCTAGATTCTGCAATTCTAACAGATTTACCAACTGCACTTAGGGTAGGGAGCCCACATCCTATCTGACCAAATCTAAATTCCCCAAACAGAGATACTTGTTGTTATCACCAGCTCTACCTAGCGAAATGCAGCTTCTACTGGCCATTCAACTCAGCTTCTATGGACCTACAATCTTTGACCCTGAGTGGCCCTGACCACCATCATCTTTACAGCTAGGTCTGGTAACTGGCTGTGTTTCATCTCTTAATAGGTTTTCAGAGATTAGGAAGCAAGATAGGAAAAGACCTAACTTAGGGCATAGTTCAAAAAGAACCTTGGCTAGCAATCGGGGCAGCAGAGAGAGTCAACCAAAACACCAGGGAATCCAGAGTAAGGCACAATGGAGGGTATGGCAAGGCTGGTTGAGGTCTAGAAGCTAGTAGAGTAATGGGTGTGTTAAGAGGTCAAAGGAAGGTGAAGGCAAGGGATAAGAGAACTGTTAAAGTTTAACTAAGGGCTTAGAAAGAGACAAGATGGCATCCCATGAGGCCAAGCTGTCAACAATCATTAATCAATCAATACTCAGCTCTTCACTACCTACTACCTACCACTCCTGAGCTGGGTGTGTGTTCTGTGGGAGGGTGTGTGTGGGATAAATGATTTGTGTAAATGTTTGTGAGTCAGAGAAGAAACCTGGCTTGCAAAGGCCCTGCTTCCAATAGAGAGTGGACCCCGAGTTCCCAATCAATCCATGAAATCACTTCACAGTGAAGACCCACAGGTAATTTATTATTGAGAAGTGCTACACCTCGGTGGGGCAATCTCCTTGAACTTGATATTCACATCCCTGCACGAATGTGGATGCAGTTCAGAATGTTTGGTGTTCATATTACCAATGAGAGGGAAATTTGTCCCTTTATAGGGAAAAAGCAAGAAGCAAATTTAAAGTGAATCAGACGTTAGGGAGAATTTCCTTCCCTCAAAGTTTGAAGAACCACTGATGGAAGGAACTATAGATCCTTACTCTCTGAAAATTTCAGAGTTCTCTTTCGGGTTCAAATCCTGCTTGGCCTGAAGGCAGGGCAGGGCTCAGATGGCCTTTCAGGATGATCTTCCAGCTCCAAGTTTAGTTCTGGGTTTGTGGCTTGGAAACCCAACACCTTAACTGCTTAGATATCCTAGACACTGAATGTTTTTCACAGATTTTGTAGCAGGAACACCCTACTTCTTTGTTTAGTCACTTGAAAAGGAGGATTAAAGAAAAAAAAAATCAGAGGCTTGCCACAAATAGATGGAGTGGAGCTTCTTTTGTGAAACAGTGCCTCAAATTGTGCCCATATTCCTTATGGAAACTGAAGACAGAGACAAGTCTGCTTTGTTCAAATTCAGCAGCTTTGGGACCCCTTGGCAGAATGCCATACATAGCACCCCTTGCTTCGGCGATGTTTGTGCAAAATTTTTCTTGGTGAGGCCTTGCTTTCTTCCGAGGAGCAAACAGGGTAGAAATTCCTGATCTAGCTTCGTATCACCGGTAATCTGACCTGCAAGCTTGTACTTGAATACTGAAACCTTGGGGTTCACTGCTCAAATAGAATACTTGGGAAAAGAAGAAACGGAGTAAAGAGACTCTTCTTAACCTTTGCAAATGTCACGTACTATTTATATAACATTTACCACTCTTATTTTCTACAGCCCAGGATTTTGTGAGGAGAAAGGAACAGGCATCTTAAGTTAAACTGCATTCCTCCAGGTTTTAAATTGCTGCTTCTCCTCTCTGAGGGCCAAGCTAATTGTATGGACATAATTCTTCAGGGTCTGATTGCCTCATAAACAACTTGAATTCTACTTTTCGGATAATTCCTGAAACTGGCTTTCTCATAGCTTCAGGAGGAAAAAAAAATTTTTTTTTCTCCTAAATTAAGTAAATTACCGGTCCTAAAAGACAAGTTGCTATCTGTTGGATGGAAGTTTTGGAATTCTTTCAGTCTGTGTCATAATAAATGCAACAAGTTTTTATTTCAAATCCAATCTTCTTAAATAAAAATTGTCCTTTTATGAAGACTGGACTCAGATTAAGTTTCCATTGTCTTGCTTGTGTAACCAGTAGAAGCCTGAACTTGACTGAATGAGTTGCTATGGCAAGGCTCGTGAGAGGTTTACAAATTCTAGAAAGGAAGAAGCCAGAGTCTCAGTTAGACAACCTCACTAACTGTAGGTAGATAAGAAAAGCAAACAGAGGTTAATGCCACCCAGGGATAAAGAGAACATGAACCTCTGGGAAATATGATAGACAAGTGTGTAAATGCTTGAGGACTCCTCAAAGGCATTTGTTTCCACTACAATGCAGGTGTCATATATTTGATCCTTTAATGAAACTAGACATTTTTAGACCAAGAGCTTCTAAATAGCTGAAGTGTTGGAGTGTTTTAGAACTAATATACCGTACCTTGTCTTCAAATGGCTGCCATGACTAAAAGCAGAGGTCGGTAAGTGGTAGAGTTCTGGCCGTGTCTGACCCAAAAGTTGTGTTTGGTTTGCCCCCTCCCCCGACCCCCCCCAGTGTGTGGAAATGAATTTGTTGCAACATCTTCAAATGAGGATGTTTCAAATAAAAATACAGATTTCTGGATTCTCTTGAAAAATGGGCAGGTTCTATAAGAATTGGCCATACCCCCATTTGGTCTTGATTGGCTGGCAGTGGGTAAAGGTTGCCCCTTACTGGGGCACATACCTTCCAGTTTGGCACAGGTGGACTGAGACCCACTTTGCTCATGTATGTTGCCTCCTTGACCCCAGTAGGTGTTTGGTTTTTTCAACCAAAACCAAAGCCTGGATGCTTCACTCTGGCACAGGGATGGCAGCCTATGGCAGCAAGTCCTGTAGGTGCCACCTGAGACAGGTTGTGTCAGTTTCTTTCATTCCCAGGTGAAGACAATTATTTTCTTTTTCTTCTTGAGGAGGCATTATAGCATCGATGAAGGAGCCCTGGATTGAGGGGTGGGGACTTGGGTCTAGTGATAATTTCTTTCATCTAACTGAGTGAATTCAGGAAAGCCACAATCTTTTAGTCTCAGTTTCTTCATTTGTGAAATGAAAGTTTCCTTGATTCTTTTATTCATTCAACTAACAATGTAAGGCACCACTGTTCTGCTCCACAGGTTTGAAGATGGTCCAGAGTACTCAATTATAAAAAGAAACAAACTGATGTACAGATATGCTCTGTGTCTGGGTCTAACACCTCTATGAAAAGGCTGAAAGTTTTAAAAATATTTTTCTGGTGTTTATTTATTTTCAGAGAAAGAAAGAGAGAGAGCACGAGCATGGGAGGGGCAGAGAGAGAGGGAGAGAGAGAGTCCCAAGCAGGCTCTGCACCGTCAGCACAGAGGCCCACATGGGGCTCGATCTCACGAACCCTGAGATGGTGACCTGAGCTGAATCAAGAGTCAGATTCTTAACCGACTGAGCCACCCAGGTGCCCCTGAAAAGGCTGAATTTGAATGCCTGTGGATGTTCTCCCACAGTCCCTGATGCTCCTGGGCAAGCAGACTCTCCATTACCTGTCGGGCCTGGCAGTCATTTGAGCCAACCAATGACCCCAGACTCCAGGCCCTTTTCCTGCTAGGATGTCCTGTGTTTTTTCCCTCTCATCCAACACTTGCCTCTTCTGCTACCTGGCCTCTCTCTTTTGTTCTCTTCCTGTCTCCATCTGCCCCAGCCTAAGGCTTGCCAGGGGCTTAGCTTTTAAAGTCTGCCATAGAATTTCTGGAGAGAGAATTCTTTTGGCTTTGTCCCTTTGTTGTTTTTCATCCTCACCTTGACAATAAGGACATGATTCTCAGTTTTACTCTGTAGTTTGGTTTACTGTTAACCGCAGCACCCCCCCCCCCCTTCTTTGCAGCAGCTGTTCTTATTCTTCTAACCAGTTTTTAAAAGGCTTGAATTTGGAAATACGGTCGCTGTGCGCCTCTTCAGAGATTCATCCATAACTGTCAGAGCCTTTTCATTCCCTGTCTTTTGTATAGGTTTCTTTTATGAGCAGAGTAATTTGCATTTGTCTTTAATTCTTAATTTGTCTTTGCATTTACTGTGGATGTAACATGCAGCTGAATTTGCATTTTCTTTTCACTTCCCTTCTCATGGACTGGGGCTGTCTGAGGTGTAAACCATGGAGACATTCAGGAGATGTTTGCTAAGTGGCAAACTTGGCTGCGCTGGTTTTATCTTATTCTCCCCTCCCCATACTCTGAGTTGTCTTATTATATTTAGATGCTCTAAAGTGTAACCAAACATAGCCTCTGTTTTCCAATCCATTGGTTACTTAATCCCATTAGCCATTAAGCTGCATTTGTACTCATCAGAAGAAACTTTATGTATTAGATTCTTGAGTACAGAAAGCTGGGGATTTAATTCTGTCCCTTCCACCAACCATTTGGATACATATCATGTAGCTTTCTGGTCCTCAGTTTCTTTGTGGAAGAGGACTGATACTATGTTTCTGGCTATTTCAGAGTTCTCCAAAGGTACACGTGGTTGGATGGGCGTGGAACCTTTTGAGGAGTGTCATACTCTAGACAGATATAAAGTATAGTGCCCTGAGGACTCCAGGGAGCACTGCCCTTCAGCACTCCACTCAGTTTCTGCCTGGTTGATGATATAACTTTGGCTCCATAGAGTTTCACCAACAATGGCCACTGTGTTTCAAATCATATCAAAGTTTCCTATTAGCAAAGGTAAAAGGACCAGGTTAAAATCCACCTACAGCCTCACCCTAGGGGCTTCTCTTCAGTGCTGTGACATAACATTTAAACAGAAGGTTAATGCCTTGCACTAAACCTGTAGTCCTGATGTGCCTACAAAAAGCATTAGTTCTAATTACTCTTCATAGAAAAGCAGAGAGTAGAATGTTGAATATTCCAACATTCAATTAAAAGGTTGTTCTTGAGAAATAGGTTTTTTTTTTAATATATAAAAACTGTGTTGTAGAATGTTGAGAAAATTGTTAGTTGCTTCTATAGCCCATTCTGTAACAATGTGTAATTTTTTGCCTCTCTCAGAGAGAGGAAAATTTTAAGTCAGTGTGAACTAATTGTAGGGTTTATAAAAGTAGTTTTCAACAAAGTCCAGTGATCCCTTCTCACCACTTCCTTCATCAGCCTAATTACCAGAAGGCTCTTGAGGCATTGGAGGGGTGTGTAGATTTCTTATAAAATGTACCAGGTCCCAGAGAAAGGGCCACCCCCTTAAACCATGAACCTCTTCCCTCCCTGCCACCCACTCCTGCCCCAGAATTAGATCTTTCTCTGTTGGAAATGTTTGAGACCTATGGACTTAATAGATTTATCTGAATCAGAGGGTCAGTTTGATAGGTTAGAGAGTGGGTCCGTTTATTTTCTGGCTAAGGATCCATTCCCTCTCAATTCTTCTTGCTACCCCTTTACTACTCCAGGAACCCTTGTTTTGGGTTGAGGAAGAGGAAAGATTTCAGTTACTTTGCAGAGATCTCTGCTCCAGCTGGTTCAAATGTGGGTAATAAGGATTTTGGTGGGAATCTAAGCCTACTGCCCTTGAGATATACCCCCAAACCCAGAGGCCAGATTGCAGAAAAGAAAGAGAAAAAGAACTCAGGTTGAGAGGTCAGAAAGGTGCAGGGGACATCCCTAGGAAAAAAAACAAAACAAAACAAAACACACACACTAATTTGAGATAAACTGAGGAAATCGTTGCTTTTCTTGAAATTTTAGAATGAAAGGTTGGGTTCAGAGGGTTACGTTTTATTTTACAACCTATCAGCAATATTTCATTGTAGCAGGAATGTTCTTCACTACAATCTTTGTCGTTGCATAAGACACTATTGTTTTCTTGAAGTTTACCAGAACTTGTTGACAGTATTAATTCTTAACTATGAATCAGAGCTAAGGAAATGGATTTATTGTCCTATTTACCCTTGCCCAAGTGATGAAACACAAACTTCATTTCAACTGATTTCTTTGGAAGCGGCTTCCCAATTTCTGTGGTTGGGAGGACCGGCCATTTCTTCTTTAAAACTTGATGGGCTTCAATGGGGCGACTATAAATTCTCTTCTGACCTAATACCTCGCCTAGGGGAGGGTTATTTTCTCTCCAGATTGCTGACTGACTTCCTTCCTGTAGTGCTGGAAAGCCTTGTTCAAAGATCTCAAAGACTGGCTGCATCTCTTTCCTAATGAAGCACCCTTAGCTTGAAGCTGGGGGAGAAGGTCCATCTGGCTTCTGCCATATGTGTGTATGCTGTCAAACCAGTAAACACAGCAGAGTTTGCTGACAGTGAGGAGTTTCAGTTAGTCAGTCATAAATTAGAGATGAGATATGCTGTGTTCCTGCTGCTGCGAGCTTTCACACTCCAGAAAGGAATCTTTACTTACCTATCCCGAAGAAGAAGAAAACGTGGATCAAGGATGGCATCTGATGGGGTGCCACAGCAAGTCCAACGCACATATACTATTCAGAGACAGTGAGAATATGCACGGGATTAGGAAGCCAAAATCATTTCCTGAGCACTTGACTTCTATCTGTTTGCTTACACAGTGGTACGTTGGCTCTTTTGTTTTAACACATATATATCTAATTATGGGATTTTCCCCCCACTTGGGGTAGGTACTGGGGAGCAATTCCTTGAAGAGTCTTCAAAAACACTCCTGTGCTGGGTGAACATATGTATAGTTTCCCCCCCAATGTGCCTTGTTCTTGTCTGATAATCAGATAGGGAGACAATAATTAAATTTTAATGCGGCTGTCTTTTTAAAGAGAAAAGTGCTTTCTGACTCCTAATGGCAAAATTTCATTATTATGATTTTAATGCTTTTAGACCAAAGGAGAGTTTACATTGAAGCTGCAAAGAAGCACAGCAAAACTATTCCTTGAAGACATATTTGTTTCATTTATGGGCTTGTGTTGAGGTGTGTTTTAATGCATTACATTTAAAGCAGACCATGATATATTAGACTATTTCAACATTTAAACCGGAATAGCTTCAGATAACATTGCTATCTGTATCTGAAGGTATTACCACAGGAGGGTCATAATTTCTAAAACAGATTATCACACTTTTTATTCTGAGCACCCTTCTTACCGAAGAGGTCCTGTGACCCCCACACGTCTTCAAACCTTCTCACTCTAAAAAAAGAGTAAGATGTTAAGATACTTACAATAACATGAGAAGTGGAAAACTCATGGCAATCTATTTTATTTGATTAGTTCAGAAATGGTCAGCCCCTGATCTCAGCCATGTTTTGTTTCTTTGAGGCTGGGATTTAGGGCAGGGGCAGAAAGGTGATGACAGATGGGGTAATCAGAATAAGGAAGTTTCTAATTCATAATAAAAGGCTGTTTGGGAAAGAGGAGGGGAGGGGGCCAAGATTATGGTAGGCAAGAAAAGGGGACCATTGGTTTTATTCTAGTCCCAGAAATAAACATTATAGGCCCTTTGAAATTCCCTGTCTGATACCTACTATGAGTAGGATTCATATAATTTTAGAAAAATTTCATATCTTGCATATGTAATTGGTTGTGGCCATTATTTAATAATACCCCAAATTGATACATTGCTACAGTGGGTTGAATGGTGCCCCTCCAAAATTCTTGACCACTTGGAATCTCTAAATATTACCTTACTTGGAAATTGGGTTTTTGTGAATGTGATTAGTTGAGAACCAAGATGAAATCATTATGGATTAGGGTGGGTCTAATCTTGTACTTTCAGTATTATACCACTGGTCACATTTAGTTGTATGTATGTACGTATGTATTTAATTTTTAAGTAGGCTCCGTGCACAACATGGGGCTTGAACTCATAACCCTGAGATCCAGAGTCATGTGCTCTACTGACTAAGCCAGCTGGGTACCCCTGTAATTCTTTAATTCATTGCCTTCCCCATTAGAATGTAAGCTGCATGAGGTCAGGCATAGCATCTAGTTTTGCTCCATATTTTATCCCCAGTACCTAACTTTGTGCCTGGTATATTAGGAGTTAATAAATGTAAATAGTAGTTACTATTGTAACTGTAGTACTATTGTACTATTAACTGTAGTTAACAAATGTAAAATTGAATGCATAAACACATGTAAATACATATGGATAAACTGGAAAGGTTCTTATTTGTTTTAGGCAGTCCATTTGGGGGGACTGTCCTCAGTGTGGCCTGGAATTCTCAGCCTCTTTCCAGAGTGAATACCCTTAAATAATTGTGCTCTCTCCAGATCAGAGACTTGCCCTGGGGTGCAGTCTTTGGGACCCATTCTTCCCAGCTGCCATTTTTTCCAGTCACCATGTCTTTAGGTTACCTCTTTCCCAGCCCTAACCTTGACCTACATCCCATTCTCTCTCCAGTGGCTATAAGATGGAAGTTTACATCAGAATGGCTATGGGAGCATTCTAAAATACGCTTGTTCAGACCTCTACTACTTTCCAAATTCTGACTTGGTAAGTTTGGGGTGGGTCTTCGGCATTTAGGTTTTATAGAAGTCCCATAGATTATTCTGGCACACAACCTGGTCTTTCATGGCGTCTAAATGTGTGGTGTGACTACTAGGAAACCAAAGAGTGTGAAAGTCACGTGGCAGAGGGCCAGAAGGAGAAAGATGTTGTCTGTAACTTCTGTCCACCAACTAAGGCCTGTGCCCTTAGTTGTACCTATGGCACATTTATGCATTCCTCAATGTTCTTCCAGGACTCATGACTCTTCTTTTATTGCCTAATCCAGAGGAGTGACCTTATGGTGACTCTGTCAGAGGATTGTCAAGGCCACGCAGACCACGGGAAGAGATATTTGAGGTTGGTGGAACACTGTAGGGCTGTCTAAATTGTAAACACAGCTAACCTCTTTTGGGGTTCATATGACGGGAAAGTTTTTCTCCCAGCTGCATAACTGAGGCTGGCTTCTGTCAGTCTGCAAGAAAGGGGACCTGGCACTTTGCTGTGGTGTCACTAAGTGTTCCACTTTATGTAACACAGCCTTTAGAACATTGCTCTTAAATATATGTTAGGATTGGGCTATTTAAAGCTCAAGACTTATGCTGCTCAGACATGAAGCACAACACTCTAACATAGCTTTAAGTTATGCAAATTGTTTCTTCTCAGTTGCTGCAAGAAGCTTTGTTTTGTGATATTGGCCTAGGGCCAAACAGGTAGCGTGATATGAGTAGGCAGCCTTCCTACTACCTCTTAAATTGAAGGCTTCAGCCATTGCTATTCTCAAACATCCAAACAAGGTAGAAGCAAGTCTGAGGAAAGATGTGATGAGAGGTGGCACGGACCGGTTACGTACAGCCAGCAGCTGACCAGGAGGTAGAACACCTGGGACTGAGGTTGGCTGCAGCACCGGAAGGGTGTCCACTCACTTCTCTGTCTCCTAGTCTCCACTTGGTCCTAGCTGGCCAGGGCCATCTTTCTAAAACCTAAAGTTTTTCTTCTTAAAAGTTTTATTTTAACATTGGCATACATGAATAAATAACAAGCATCAATAGACATCACATATCGATAGCCTCATGTCAGCCAAATCTCTTTTTCCCTCAGAGATTTTGTCTAACTCGGATCCTAGTCAGCCCCAAGGCATTGAAAGTCCAGAGTTCTCTCATGATTTCTATCATTTCCAGGCTCATCCCCTCATGTCTGTTTCATTACCTCCATCTCTCTGGGTACAAACTCAGCCCAGTTTACAAAAGCAATCCACTTACTCAGCATTTTGTAAGCTTTGGTGGAATGTATTCATATATATGGAGAGGAGTCACTTCCTGCTAGGCATGGCCTCCTGCTACCCTCCTGGCTCCATTCCCTTCCTCTCTCCTCTGCTCCCACCTCCTCTTTCTACACTCCCTGTCTTCCACACCCAACCCCAAGTCATCCCTGTTATGTAGAGCAGTCTGGTCTCTGGGGCCAGTGGAGGGAGGTGGGGTTCAGCCTCTATCCCTGAACCTGCAAGCCCAACCTTGAACGACTTACTGCTTTTGTGATTCACCCTTCTTAGGGAGCAGTCTTGGTTATGGATGATTTTTTTCTTCCTTGGTATATATTTGTTTGATATCTTACCATGAGGTAAGGTTTATCATGCATATGTATACAGTGGAAACTGTAGAAATTTTAGAATGTACAGGTGGGTTCTCCTTCAGGCAAGCTGTGTGATGTTATTAGCCCTAAGCTATATAAAACCAGCAAGACGTTAAAGCTTGAAACTGCACTATTTTGGTGCAAGAGAGAAAGTGATGTTGAGGAAGAATGAGAGAAGAATTGGCGTCTTTAGGTATAGATGTGCAACTTCCAAAGCGAAAGGTGGAAAAATATATAAACCACCCTATGAATATTAATAAGAATACTTTGCAAGGCACTCTGAGTTCTCAGAAGAAAGACGCTACATAAGCACAAGCTTTACCTCATTAATCCTAACAGCATCCCTGTGAGAGGAGAGCCAAGGCAGATTATTCCATTTTAAAGACAAGGAAATGGAGAAAGGAGGAGACATAACTTGTCCCCAGCATCATCATTACCTCTGTTGCTGAGATCCTGCAAATCTTTCCTCTATAAAGTGTCCTCGCACAGACCAGCCTCACTGCTGCATCCATTAAATCCTTTACTGCTGGACTCTGTTCACAATTTCACCTGTGAGGAAAGAGACTGGGCCCTCAATATTTTGCATCTCTCCCTCCTATTACATCCAGCAGAACATCAGGGTCGTAATAAGTACTTAATAAATGCTTGTGGACTGATGAACAGTCATTGCACTATGGAAGTGACAGTGGTTTCACTAGCTATATTTTCTTTTTTTTTTTTTTTAATGTTTATTTTTGAGAGAGACAGAAACAGAGAATGAATGGAGGAGGGGCAGAGAGAGGAAGACACAGAATCCAAAGCAGTCTCCAGGCTCAGAGCTGTTAGCACAGAGCCCAACGTGGGGTTCAAACTCATGAACCACGAGATCATGACCTGAGCTGAAGTCAGATGTTTAACTGACTGAGCCGCCCAGGCTCCCCTAAAACTAAAGCATTCTAGAAGTTCCCTTTGTCTATCACCATCTTCTCAGATTTAATCAGTGATACATCATAGGATTAAGCACAGTTTTAGTAATATATTTTGGAAAAGTAACTACATGTGCATAGTATAAAATTTTAAAGGTTTTATGAGAGGATATTCTGTGAAAAATAACTATCTCTTTACCCTTTCCTAGGGCTTCTTGGTCCCCCTTCCAGAAGCAATTGTCATTACCAGTCTTGTGTCTTTCCAGGGATGTTCTGTGCATATACAAGAATGTATATGCATGTAATTTTTTTTTAACCCAAATGATAGCATATTGTAGACATTGCTCTGTACTGTGCTCTTTTTGCTTAGTAACATATCTTGGAGATTGTTTCATGCCAGTATTTATAGCTGCCCCATTTGCAGTATTTATGTGGACATACCATCATTTCACTACTTTCCTACTAATGAATAATTGGTTATTTTCCATCTTTTGCTTTTATAAACAATGTTAAAATAAGTGTTTTTCTACATATGTCATACTGCATATGTGCAAATTCCTAGAAGTAGAATTGCTGTTTGAAGAATTTGTGCATTTAAAATCTTGAAGGATATCGCTAATTGCTCCCCATAGAAAAAAGTACCAATATATGCTTCCAATCACAGTGGAAGAGAGCACAGTACATTTTAGAAAAGCCATATATAAGAGACGAAAATGTGGGGAAAGTACAAAAATTAAATTGTAGCATAGTAACATGTCCCAATGAAGATGTTGATGGCTAACATTCATATATAGAGCTTACTGTGTACCAGGCCCTGTTATGAGCTCAGATTCATTAACTCAAAACGGGTCTGTAATTATTAGGTGATTTTATTTGAAGGACTTTAAATTGGTACATTGCCTAATAGTTACAGTAGCTGATATAAAAAAACATTTTGAATATCTCCTAAGTATCAGATATAGAGATAAACATAGTAATTCTCTATTATTTAATCCTATGAGGTAGGTATTATCATCCTCATTTTTTTTTTTTTTTTTTTTTTGATGAGGAAACAAATTCAGGTTAAGTAATTTGCACAAGATATGCATTGGAATTAAAGAAGGCCTCTCTAACTTTCTGCTACACCACAATGGCTTGTGTGATTTGGAAGACTAACGATACTCAATTAAGAATTGAAATGGCATTTTCCTAAGGAAGAAGGTTATAAGTCCAATGGTATTGGACACGGATGTCGAAATATATGTATTTTGAACTTGTCTGGAGAAATAGAAACCACCTGGTAATCAAAGGATATTTTCTGATGTAAAAATATCAGCGATATCACTGCTCTCTCTCACTTAATGAAGGTCTTAGAGATAGATCTGTCATTATTACACATGATGAGCCCATGTAAGAAGGAACAGATTTTAACCTCAGCATCATTTTAGAAATTGACAATTTAAGGAAAAGGAACATAAAGGAGTAGAACACAAGTTTCATTTTCATGTTAGGATATGCAGCTGAGCTGGGACACTATCAGTGACCAAAATTTGAGTCCTGTGGTTACTGCTGTGATGAAATCCTGTGGAAAAGGGAGTTTCACTTCCAGACACAGATTGACCACCAACAGAACCAAGAAGACCCATGCAATCTTCTGCTGGTTTTTCTCTACCAAAGACAACTGGCTGTGAACCTTTTGCCAGAAGCCAGGGATGGCAAGGTATACCTTCTGTGAGTTTGTGTTCAAAAGATGATAGTGCTGGGGCATTGGGAGTATCTTTTTAATAGGGGTATTTTGCATACTGAACCTCAGTGAGCAGTTCTAACACTATTAATTAGTTTAGTTCAATAATTACATACTGTGTTCTTGGCAATAGGAGAATATCTCCATGATGCATCAGCCGGAGGGTACATGAAATGTAAACTCCTGTCTTTATGTACTATATGCAGAGGAATATTTAGTCTAATGGTGTAGCTAAAAACACATACACATGAGAAGCCACAAGACATTCCTCCAACAAATGTTGCTCAGAATCTACTATGTGAAAGGCACTAAGCCAGTTCCTCAGAATACTAGGTTCACAGGAAAAGAGATATGGGTCCTTGCCCTCCTTATTTACAGTGTAGATGGGGAGACAGATGATTGAACAGTTACACCAAGTGAGAATTACAGAAATAACTGCTACAAGTGTTCAGAGAGGTTATGTTATTGTAGGTTGATGGAAGAAAGCTTTAAGTAGAGGGTAGATATGGAAGTCAAAAATGCACATTACCAAATATTTTTATTACCTTTTTTCTGGATAGAAGAAATTTCCTCGTTAGAAGGTGGGTATGGAATCATAAGTGCTGCTAACCAAATATTTCCATCTTTCTTTTTTCTGGGCACATGGAGAATTATACTTTCCCACCCTCTTTGAAGTTAGGCCTGGCTGTTGTAACTTGCTTTGGCCAAAAAAAGCAAGATTGATATGTGTCACTTCTTTTTTAAAAAATTTTTGTACTTTTCATTTTAATTCTGGTACAGGTAACATACAGTGTCACATTAGTTTCAAGTGTACAATATAGTAATTTGACAATTCTATATATTACCCAGTGCTCATCATGATACACGTACTCTTAATCCCCTTCACCTGTTTCACCCACCACACACCCCCCCCACTTCCCCTCTAGTAACTATCAGTTTGTTCTCTCTATTTAAGAGTCTCTTTTTTGTCTCTTTTTGCTTTGTTCATTTGTTTCTTAAATTCCTCATGAGTGGAATCATATGGTATTTGTCTTTCTCTGATTGACTTATTTCATTTAGCATTATATCCTCTAGATCCATCTATGCTGTTACAAATGGCAAGATTGCATTCTTTTTTTCATGGCTGAGTAATATTCCATTATTGTGTGTACGTGTGTGTGTGTGTGTGTGTGTGTGTGTGTGTGTATACCACTTCTTTATAGATACTTGGGCTGCTTCCATAGTTTGGCTATTCTAAATAATGCTGCAATAAACATGGAGGTGCACATATTTTTTGAATTAGTGTTTTCATATTCTTTGGGCAAATACTTAGTAGTGAAATCACTGGATCATATGATAATTCTATTTTTAATTTTTTTGAGGAAACTCTATACTTTTTTTCATTGTGGCTATGATATGTGTCACTTCTTGCTTTAAACTTTAAAAGCCTCATACTATTAACCACACCTTGTGGCATTGGTGTGCTGATCCTCATAGACACATGTGTTGAGAGAAAGCCTCTGTCAGTCACGGTCCCCAAAGGATCTAGTCTTGGTAAGGTGTACAATGCTGTGGTTTTAGCCCACTGAGATTCTGGAATTATGTGTTTCTGTAGCCCATTCTGACTATTCCGTTCATTTACAATTTTTAGTGAAGATTTATTGAGGAATTCTAAGCATTATGCTCAGGTGCTAAGAATAAATCATAGGAAAATACATATAAAGTTTTTTTTTCTTTTGTTTTTTCTTAATTTCTTAATGTTTATTTATTTTTGAGAGAGAGAGAGAGACAGAGTGCAAATGGGAGAGGGCAGAGAAAGAGGGAGACACAGAATCTGAAGCAGGCTCCAAGCTCTGAGCTGTCAGCACAGAGCCTGACATGGGGCTCGAACTCATAGACTGTGAGATCATGACCTGAGCCGAAGTCGGATGCTTAACTGAATGAGCCACTCAGGCGCCCCAAAGTTTTTTCTTCTTTTAGGGCTTATATTCTAGTTGCACGGAGGCTAGGAGATGAAACTGAAGGCTAATAACAAACAACTGAACAAGTAAAAACATAATTAGATTTTGATTATGATAACTCTTACTGTTGGTGAGATAGAGAATCCCTATTTAATAGGGAATGTTTTAGACAGGGTAGTCAAAAAATACTTGTCTGAAAAGGTGATATTAGTAGCTAAAATCTGAAGGATGAGGAAGAATCAACATGAGAAAACCCAGTGGAGAGTGTTCCTGAAGGAGAAAACAGCAAAAACATCTGAGGTCAAGAAAGAAGATGGCTTATGTGGACAATAGAAGACCAGTATGGTTTAAACAAGGTGTTTATAGGGAGGTGAATGTGGTACCAATTGAGATCAGAGAGTCAAGAGCCAGTGTGGTAGACTGCAGTGAGAAGTTTTTAATTTTAGTTGAGGTAAAAATGGAAGTTCGTTGCAATATTTTATGCAAGAGAGTGATGCCATTTATATGTTAAAAAGACCACTCTTCTCTGGGAGAAGGCTGAGCATGGATGTAGGAAGGCCACTTAGAAGACTCTTAAGACATTTCAGAAAAGTGACTTTGGGGACTTGGTTTAGGGTGGCAGCAGTGGAGATGGGGAGAATTGGGCATATTCGAGATATATTTTGCTAGTATAACACACAGTATTTGCAGATGAATTGAATGTGGGTAGATAGTAAGAATGGTGGCTAAAATTTTGGTTTGAGTTAATTAATAGTATCGTTTCCCAAGAGAGGGAGAATTAGAGTAGAAACAAGAAGGAGATGGGAGAGGTGAACTAAGAGTTCTGTTTAGATAAGTGTAATGTGCATATTAGATATCCAAGTTAGGATACTAAGACAGAGCCTGGGGCTTAAAGCGAATGTTAAGCCTGGAGGGAAAATAAGGAGTCCCCAGCAAACAGATAGCATCTAAAGCCATGTGTGTAGATGAAATAGATTAGGGAATGTTTGTGGATAGTAAGAGAAGAAGAGCCTAGGCCTGAGACCCCATGCGCTCCCAAATTTAGAGGCTGAATAGAAGAGTCATGGCAGAAGACTGGGAATGAGTTACTCATGGGGTAAGAAAAAAAGTGGCAGTGTGGAGTGCTGGAAGCCAAGAGAAGAAAAATTAAGAAGGGAGGACATATTGACTGCTACAAAGGGGTTGGTGAGATGAGAAGACTGATCTTTTCATTGATTTTGGCACAGAGCTGGTTCTTAGTAAATTGAACAGAGCAAATTCAGCAGAGCTGGATGCTAGATTGTATGGGGTTGAAGAAGGAATGAAGACAAAGTGAAAAAGTAGAGAAGTTGTAAAAGCCAGCAAGGAAATGGTCTGATTGATAGATGGTGGGTAGATGAGGTGCATGTGGGTCAATGGAGATTTTTTTCTTTTATTTATTTTTACAGATAAGAGGTTCTAAAGCATGTTGTATGGTAATGGAGATGATTCAGGGAAGAGAAGGTAAAAGAGAGGGGGGAAGGAAGGAGGAAGAAGAGGAAGGAGGAGAAGGTGAAGACTCCAAGTACAAAGTGCTTGAGAGCATATAGAGGTATGAACACCAGCAGAAAAGAAGGCATTGACTTTGACCTCAGTGGGTGATTAGAATTTGTGTGGGCAGAGAGAAGTGGAAACATCATTAGCACAGGTGTATTTGTGGTATTTAAGATGGCATTTTGGAGAAAAACAAATTAGTAGGATTGATTGATTAAAGCCATGGCTTTATTAGGGAAATAGTACAACTAAAATTGGAAATACCTAATACAACTGGAGACTCAGAAAGGAAGCTTACTCAGTGCAGGAGTCTGTGCTATCACTGCCTTGACAGGCATCTATCTGGCCTATGCTCAAGGTGAGGGTGGATTGCAAAGGCACTTACATCTGAACTAGCTTTGGGAATTCATTATTTAGGCCATGAGAATCCAGAGTGCATTTTAGAGCAGGGGGGCTTGATGAAAACAATATTTTAAGCAGGTTATCAAGGAAGGAGCATTTAGGAGGACTGAAACAGGAAGGCTGTGGAGGTGGAGAGGCCAGGTGGGAGGTCTGTGGGACAGAGGCCAACAGCCTGGTGGTACTGGGATTGCAGAGGAAGGGAAGCAATGTGGTGGATAACATTAAAGGCTGTAAGGGGAAGCATTTAAGATGGTTGATATCTGGGAGGAAGTGTGAGGAAGGGGTGAGGGCATACATTTTTAAGCTTGGAGATGTTGTGAACAGAACAGGGTAAGTTAGAGATATGGAACTGAGTCTGGGGGGTAGTTCTCTTATGAGTGATTTTTGAGTCAGTGAGATTAGATTAATTTGTAGACAGAAAGTATGGACAGAGGAAAGCAGGGCATAGAGGAGAAAGAAGAATGAGGGAAGAAGACAAAAATGAACAGTGGAATAGAGAATAGAGCTTCAAGAAGAAAGCGTTCCTTGGGATCAAATGCAACAAAGAGGCGATTCAGCTGGTGTTGATTGCTAATGCTGTACCTGCTTAGTTTCTGAAGTGTTCTCACACAAGTGTTTCATTTCATTTACAAGTTTTAGGTCTTCTTAGTAATTCTCAGAGGTAGGGAGAGGGTCAATATTCTCACTGTCAGAAAATATACTTGCTGAACATTCCATGGCAACTTCCACAGAGCTATGGGTCTCAAAATGAGGTCCCTAGTGCAGTGGCAGCAACCTCACCTGGGAACTTGAAAATGCAGATTGTTGGACCTCATTCCACACCTACTGAATCAGACACAGTGGGGTTGGGGCCCAGCAATCAGTGCTCTAACAGGCTTTCCAGGAAATTCTGTGGCACGCTAAATTTGGGAACCACCATCTTCCATATAACAAGCACATGGCAGAAGGAAGACAGATGCCAGAAGGTTAAGAAGTGAATGGGAAGTAAGAAAGGAAGGCAGCTGCACTGGTTACTTTCCCCAGCTAGGTCTGACCTCATTTCCTCCACTGGTGGTTGGAGGGTGCTCATTCAGGACCTCTGGGTTCTGCTTTTTCAGTACTATCTTGACTTCCAGTTGACCATAAATTGCTTTGGTAATGCGTTTATTCAGTACAATAGTATTTGTGGGAGTAGGGATTTTTTTAATTAAAAATCAGATTTTGTTAGTGTAAGGAAGAACCATATATATATGTTCTCAACAGTGCTTAACAATGGTGATCCACATTCCATGATTTCTTAGCAGGGACTCATTAACATCTCTGTGCATCTGTAAACTACAATGTCCAGGCATGGTTGTGCTATGGCTATTTAGGAGAAACATGACAACAGACTGATAGAGCAGTCTGAAGTAAGAAGTGCCTAAACAAGCATGCGATCTGCTCTTGGGGATATTTGATAGTCTTGA
The DNA here is from genome assembly GCF_023721935.1 of Panthera uncia. Classification (NCBI taxonomy): domain Eukaryota; kingdom Metazoa; phylum Chordata; class Mammalia; order Carnivora; family Felidae; genus Panthera; species Panthera uncia. Next base: position 81,641,339 of record NW_026057584.1, read on the forward strand.
GGATCTTTGGGGAAAGTTGAAAAGTAGGACCTACGAGAGTTGGTTAATAAAAGATGACTGTTCATTTGGTACAGGTTAGTGAATTAGCATGGTGTTACTTCAAGGAGAGGAATTACAAAAACTTTTCCCTTTAACAATTTGTGTTCTCTAAAGAAGAGGATAAGTATGTTGAATGTAAATGTTTTCTGTCTCTGTCCCTGTTTATCAGTAACGCTTTCCCTTGCCCCAGTGTCAACATAGAGTTCACTTTTTGACTTAGATAACTGGCTACTGATCCATTGAACCCCATGTCCTCCTTGACCTTTCCTCCTTGGCATCAATGCACTTTCTAACTTTCTTGGCTCCTGGCTCTAGCTGGGAAGCTCCTTACCTCTTTAGGGTCTAACATGTCTGTGTTCTCTCTCCTTAAGGACATGATTCTTCATCACTTAGGCTTAATGTCTTTGGGTGTTGTGTATGGCTCAAGGAAGGAAGTAAACAGATTCTGAAAGTGCCATGTCTGTGTACCAGTTGTTTTTCCTTCTTCTATTTTGGTCAGGCATGTCTTCCATAGTCCAAGGGGTCAGTCAGGGTAGGAAACACCACATTTCCTAGTCCTCAAATAACTCCTGCCTGAGAGAATTCTTGATTGACTTTATAGAAAAAAAAAAAAAACGCAAAAAATGCTTTTGGCAATCTGCAGTAGGACAGATGGAAATGTGCCTGGCAGCGTTTGATGTTCTAGGATGAAGTTTCCATCATCTTTTGTCTAGTCACAGAAGGTACTTTGGAGTAAGGAAAGTAAAACTGAGTTTGATGTGGGCTCATTTGGCTAGATATATGCTAGTCGGACATGTAAGTTTTTGGCATGGGTGTCTAGTGTTTTCTGCAGTGAATGGGGAACTGAGTGAGCATTTGATGAAGAAAACATAAGACCTCAACAATTGCAGCAATGGAAAGAAAACATTAAAATAGAAAATTAAAATCCACACATGTGTCTGTAAGTATCTGTAAGTGTAGACAAAAACATGTTTATGGGCCAGACTAGAGCAAACTTAAGGAAAGATCTAGGTTAGATCAACTAAACAATTGAATACAATTGGCAAGTTTACTGAGCTTAGGGGCTGAGCAAAGATGTTCTGCAGTTTGTATTTTTGATGTGTGTTGTTAATTAATTAAATGCATGCAGCCTTCCTGTGAAGTGAGTCAGTGTTCCTCATTTCACGTGTGAGGAAACAAGGGCAGGAAGGATAAATGACTTGCCATTTTGCCAACCAGTAGCATCACCCTAGCCATATTGCTAGAATTTCCAGTGGGGTTTCAAAGAAAGACCTTAATTTCAAATTAGTCTGGGTTCATGTAAGGCCACTGAAATGAAATTTTCATGTCTGTGAAGTCACTCACTTGGTCCTGCCTCAGAGGTAGATAATGGTCAGTAAGAGTCTACTTGGAAGGTGTGGAGATTTTAAGTGCTTCTCATTGTGACTTAAATTAGCACTTGTCTTGCTTTCTTAGTATAAACTTGCCATCCCTGAGTGCCACTTATGTGCTATACAGAACAAAGAGCAAGCTTGCTGGAAAATTAATTAATTCAATAATTGGTGGCAAAGGACCTTGAAAGTTTGCCAGCCCAGCAGCCCAGTGTGATTTGTAGCAACAGAACAGAAAAATACCTGAGGAATGAGTTTCATGTTTATTTTTTGGGCACAGTAATGATCAGCAATGAGGGAAAGGGGTCAGTGAAAGTAAATGTTATGGATTCAGTTATTCTCTTACATGATGGGAGTTCTCTGTGTGGAGTAACCCCCTACACAAGATGGAGCACTTGGTGTGTTGGTAGAGGAGCAAACTAAACAGATTGTTACAGGGCAACTAACTGTGCTTTGGAGGACTGAATCAATCCACACGATTAGTGAAGTCAGTGTGCCTCCTTAAGCAAACTGTGCAGAGAGGGCACAGAAACCACAGAGTCTGAAAATGGAAACAGGGTTTAGGAAACAGCCAGGATTTTGAAGGATAAGATGTTACCTATGGGCAGTAGTCGTGGGGTGGCTGGGAAGGAGGAGAATGAAAGTCCAGTATTAGGTTAGAGAGAGGTCCTCCTGGAAGATAGGAACGTTTAGGCTAGCGGGCGGTGGAAGATTCCGGTTGTGTGCTTCATTCCACAATCTGTAAATAGATTATTACTCTTGCATTTTGCCAGTGGGAAAGGGAACTAATTAATTAGAGGAACAGGGGATCTTACAGTATTGGGACACTTTGAATTTCAACGGAGAAGTTGTTGAAGTGTTTCAGAATGAGTCAGAAGGAGCTAAATGTTTAGGGGTGCATGGGTTGTGAGTGTATGATTCATAAGGGGAATTTTGTGTGCTAAAAATATCATTGAGTAAGTGGGCTTTCCATTTTTTTCTTTTAAACAGCAAAACTCTAATATGATGTGATTATATTCAGGAAGCTATGTTTTAAAAATCTGAAACTTAAATAATTTTGTAGATAAATTTTAGTATGGTAATTTCTTATAATGACCTTTCTTAAATGAATCTTGATAAAAATATCAGCAGGTGTTGAATGGCTGCATGAAAAAGATCATGTCAAGTTCTTAAGGGGCCTCAGAAAGAATATTTATAAATATAAATATTTATAAATATAAATTATTTATATAAATATAAATATATATTTCTAATCTAAAGCCCTACTTTCAAGGTATATCAAAATACCCAAAGATTGTTGTACTCTTTCTTTCTCTAAAGTCTTTCTGGGGGCCTGTTTTTATAGGAATAATCCAAATTGGAAAAAGTCAATGTGCAAAGATATTGATTAACATATTTACAATAGTGACATAGGAAAAACATTGGAAATTACAACAATACCCATTTGATAAAGCATGCTATTTATGTTCAAATAACATTAATAAAATGATGGCAATGCAGGCTGTATGAGGAATATGGAAAAAAGTATATAAACTTATGTTACATGGAAAGATTAAAATAATAATAACTAACATTTACTTAGCATCTATTAGGTATTATCTCTGTTTTAAGTCTTTTAAATGTTTTAACTCACTTGATTATCACAACAATCTTAAATGGTGGGTATTATTATCACCCTCATTTTGCAAATGAAAGAACTAAGGAAGGTTATGTAATTTTCCAAGGTTACACAGCTAGAAAGAAGTAGAGCCAATTGGCCCCAGAGACAGGCATAAAACTGTATCTACCGTATGATTAAAACTATTTATAAAGCATATATGAAGAGAGAATATGTTCATTTTCAAGAGTGAAAACACTTCTTATATATAACCATATTTCTACAGGGCGGTTAGCTTCTGTGGTTGTCTACTTAAGTAGCCATGTAAATGAACATGATCTTATTAAGGCTCAAAGTACTGAATGGGATGTGTGGCTCCTTTTGGGAACACATTGGAGTTCTTTTTCTGGCACTGTGTGGGTAACCTGCAGTAATAGTGTTAGCTATAGCTCACCATTTCTTTTACTCTCTGTGAATCTGGTTACACACAATTGGAGGCCAGAAGAGGTGGCTGATGTTGGTGTAGATAGAGCTAAATACAACTCTGCCAGGTGGTACTACCCTTGGAGCACATTGTGGATGCTAATTTCAGACTCATATGAGGCTATCTTATAATATTATTACGTGACATTTGATTGCTATTTACAGTTCACCCATCATTTTCATCATCTCATTTGATCTTCGCAAAAAGATTTCCTTTATTTTGCAGATGAAGAAAGTGAGATTCAAAGATAACTCAAATTGCAAAGCCTGAATCCAAACCCTACTATTCTACTCTTTTGCACAAAGATGTGATCATACTATATATACCTCACAGTCCTGTATATATGTATGTATCTGTCATCTATCTAACTTCTCTGTAACTTGCTCTTCTCACTTAATACTATATCATATACCTCTCTCCAAGCTAAGATGTAAATCTGACTTGTTCTTTGAGTAGCTGCATAATAACCTGTCCCATATGGATGCATCGTGGTCTGTTCAACCATTCCATTCTTGTGGACGTGAAGGTGGTTGCAAGTTTTGGCCATCACGAACACAACTGCAAAAAACATCCTAGTATGTATGTCCTCATGTGCTGGTACTTTAATTTTTACAGGGTTGATTCCCAGAAGTAAATTTGCTGAGTCAAAGGATATGTGCTTTTAAATTTTTAATATATCGTGTCAGATTCCTCTCCAAAAGGCTGGGTCAAACACTTTTCCACTATGATGTCTGGAAGTGCCTGCTTGTCTGCACCCTCATCAGTGCTGGGAGTTGTCACTCTAGTCTCTTACAGAAGAAACCCTGACTATAAGTCTAGGCCTCTGTCTTTTCAATTAAGATGTCTCAGATACAGAGACTTTGGGCAGATTTTTAAGAAATAATTATCTTTAGGAGATTATTCACAATCTAATAGGCTTGGGTGCTGCTTTTGGCCTCAGCCATTGCTTTGTTATATGCATAACATATCAATAAATAATAACCATTACGGTCGAACATTAGAGTTGACAGTGTAGTAACTTATGAACAAATCTCCTCATTAGCAGCACTATTATTTCGTTGTTTGCAGCAATCTAGTAGTCACAGCCAAGTTGAAACAAGAGCCATTATGTATGTAAGACATTTTTAGCTCATTTACTCTGAACTCACTTTGCATACAAGAGCACTTGGCCTGCACCATATGGTGTAATGTCAGAACGAAGTGCTATTGGAAGTAAGGAGGAATAGGACCTCTGTGATGTGAGGGTGCATTGTCATGTACTTGGACTCTTGTGGCTTGAGAACTGAGTTAACAATTGTTTCTGAATAGATTCAGATTTTAATTCCATCTGATTGACCCACATAGTTTCTTGGTGTTGAAATGGAGGGGCTATGGTCCTAATATATTTACTTATGTAGGTCTGTGTTTGTTGATTACTCCCAAGCTAGTATTGTGACATTGTATCACTAGACTTAATTTCCCTTTTTATTTTTATTTTTTTTTTATTTTTTATTTTTTTTTTTTAACGGTTTTTTATTTATTTTTGGGACAGAGAGAGACAGAGCATGAACGGGGGAGGGGCAGAGAGAGAGGGAGACACAGAATCGGAAACAGGCTCCAGGCTCCGAGCCATCAGCCCTGAGCCTGACGCGGGGCTCGAACTCACGGACTGCGAGATCGTGACCTGGCTGAAGTCGGACGCTTAACCGACTGCGCCACCCAGGCGCCCCTTAATTTCCCTTTTTAAAAATTCTTGTCGTTATCTCACAAGCTGAGGTTGGGGAGTTCATTAATTTGAGTGCCGGATTGGGTAGCCTTTAGCTGGCTGGCAACCATTTCCTTTTTTTCTAGTAATGGCAGGCACTTTGATTTTACTCTGGGGAACCTCCCTCCCCAGAACCTCCCTCCTTCACTCCAAGGATGAGGCTTATATCTAATATATCCTCCCTTGGTGTATGGTTTGTTCAGGGAGGAGCATGTAATCTAGTCCTGGACCATTGTCTGGACAATGACACTCAATTCTGAGACACTAGTTAGGATTAGAGGGAAAAGACAATCCCTCTCTTCAGTGATTGCTAGCTCTGAGCTGAGGTCAGTCTGAACTACAAATCTCTGAGAGGATGGAGTCTACCTGAGAACGAAGCCAACTCAGAGGTCTGCCAAGAGGTAGAAAGAAGTTGAGTCCTGAGGATACATTTGAGCTTCTGATTCAGGGTTCTCTGGACTGTACCATTTTGTTAGCCAATAGTTTCCCTCCCTTTTCTTATTTTTAACTTTACCCTTTTTGAGTTAAACAATGCTTTTTCTTGTATCCAGTTGCATCCTAACTGATTTAGGTTTTTAAATTGTTTTGATTTTTCTACTGCATTATTTGTATGATTTTTCAGTGGCTTCACTGTTTCACTGCATAACCAAAGAAATGTATATGTGTGTATATATATATATGTGTGTGTGTGTGTGTGTGTGTGTGTACACATATTTTTTTTTTTTTTTTTTTTTTTTGAGAGCAAGCGAGCATGTGCAGGGGAAGAGGGAAAGGGAGAGAGAGAATCTCAAGCAGGCTCCATGCTGGGCGCAGACACAGGGCTTGATTTCACTAGTGTGAGATCTGAGCCGAAATGAAGAATCGGATGCTTAACTGACTAAGCCACCCAGGCGCCCCAGCAAAGATATTTTAAAGTGACTTCTAATGCAAAGTATTAATTAGATTTAAAAAGGAAACATAGATGCTGAGAGATGAGCTTTTCTTTAGCAGTTCAACAAATATAAAAAGTTAGTCTCTCTTATTTTTCTAGTGAGTTTGTTTAGTATGTTTTTAGGTCAGATGTTGGCATCTGAGTTCCCTTCCTCCTTGGTCAAAGTTACCAATTTTATGGGATTTTTTAATGTTTTTAGTTCTTCAGATAATAGCATACAGAAGCTTATTACCCCAGCATGTTAAATATTGCCCCAGGGGCTGAGAATACAGCAAAAGCTACTGTTAGTGCTAACTGAAGCTGGGTTCCTTCTTTGGGGAACCATTTATGTGAATCACAAGTGATTTCTTAGCTTGTATTTTACTGGTTCTTGTTCCAGGCACCTAAGGCAGCTTTAGAAATTAATATTCTCTCCTCTGAGCTGAGATAGATCATATGTTAATTGTCTTAGAAGAGTCAATAACAGTGTCTAATTGTTTTAGAAATAACATGTAAAGGTGGGTAGGGAAACACAGCATATTTTCCCCCAAAACAGAGCTAGGGGAGGGCAAGTCATTCTCTGTTTAAAGCCCAATCTGAAAAATATTTTTCTCAACAAAAGGATCTGCAAAACAAAACAAAGGTTTCTCCAACAGTCTCAGAGTGGCCAAACATAGGGGCAAGACTGGGAGTCCCCTGAAGTAGGGACATGCAGAGAGCATAGTAGGATGGAGGCACACTGAAAGAGGCATCTTTTCTGAGTTGGAACTCTAAAAAAAGGAAATACTGGAGGAAGAGAACATTCTTAGAGATACCATTGCTGTAAACGCCACACTTAAATTATGTCCCATACAAGGTAAAAAGAAAGACTAAAAATTATCTAGAATTAACCATAATGGAACTTGCATGAGGAAATGACACTCCAGAGCATAGGACACGGGCATGACAAGGACAGTGTGGAGCACACAGAATATGATGGACAGTGTAAGGTGAGACCTAGACGGGAACTTTAGAGCAGACACATTTCTCTCATCCCTTCCTGGCTGAGTTTTCACCAATTACTTTTTTTTATTAAAAATTTTTTTTAAACGTTTATTTTTTGAGAGACAGAACATGAGTGAGGGAGGGGCAGAGAGAGAGGGAGACACAGAATCTGAAGCAGGCTCTAGACTCTGAGCAGTCAGCACAGAGCCCGATGTGGGGCTCAAACCTACAAACCTTGAGATCATGACCTTAGCTGAAGTTGGACGCTCAACCGACTGAGCCACCCAAGTGCCCCGGAGTCTTCACCAATTGTTACTGAGTGGAGTTGATGAAGAAAAAGTATTTGTAGAGTGAGTACTAGTGGCCATATACTATTGGTAGTCCAAGGTCAGATGAATTTTATATTTGCTTTGTATAATTTTTGCTTATGTTAAATGTATATAGAGTACTGCTCATGGTTCTTATTCCATAGAAAGAAATCTATCATTGTAGGTAATCATCTGTAGTTTCCATGAAGTCTTCAGCCTGGTACACCTCTCCTGAGTGATGCCCAGTGTGCGTGAAAAAGAGGAGTGCATCCTTGGTGAAATCATGCTCTTGTTGGGGTGAATTCCATATTTCGCTATCTGGGCCATCTTTCCATGTAGTGTATTCAAGGAGGTTTGAGGCTTCCAGTCATACTTTTTCTCTCCAAAGCCACAGACCTGGGCATATACCATGCCAAACCTGTGGATATTCTTTTTAATAGCTTAACCTATTGGTGCAAAGAAGTCTCCGCAGTGGTATCTCTGCATCTCACCTATTCATCTGGTTCTGTTCTTTTTTCTTTTCCTTCGATATTTTTTTGTGTGTGTGTGGTAAAAGACACAGAACATAAAATTTACCATGTTAGCCAATTTTAAGTGTTCAGTTCAAAGATATTTAATATTTTTATAGCGTTGTGCAATCATCACCACTATCTGTAAGTAGCTCTTTTTATCTTGTAAAACTGAAACTGCATACCCATTAAACAATAACTCCCCATTTCTCCCTGCCTCCAGCTCCTGGCAACTACCATTCTTTCTGTTTCTATGAGTTTTTTGTTTGGCTCTTCTCTTGATAACATTTTAGCTGGTCAGGGAAACTAGGAGGTGAGGGAAGGTGGTCAAAATAAGGAACTGTAGGAGATACAACGAGGAAGGATGGGACCTGTACTTTGTTAAGCATCCAACAGAGTTAATTATAGGATCTTGCACAAGTTCCTTGACCACACTGTCCTTAATTTCCTCATTTGTAAACAGGGATAATAACAATACTTTACCACATAAGATTTTTATGATGAAGAAAGTATTTTCCATGTAAAATATACAGAGCAGTACCTAGCATATACTAAGTAAGCACTAAATAAATTTTAGTGATAGTGATGATGATGATGCTCTCTCATTAGGGTAATTAACATTGGTCGAATTAGCCAAGTCAAACAGAATATGAAGTTATAGCTGACACAACCCTACCACGTTCTGTGGAAATAGAAATTCAGTTGTGAAGATGGTTTGGTTGTTCAAATGGCCTATATGCTATTTCATGTTTATGCCAGCTCATTCACATTGTGTAGACTTGCAACATTATTTTTTGTTGAAAGCAACTTATGATAATGTGAAGGATACAAATAAATCAACATTTCTCTTGTGGGAGGAAACCCATGTGTCTATCATTTAGGTCAACGATCATGTTAGTGACTACACCATTACGTGAAAAGTATTGGCTATTACCAGAGAAAGTATCCAAGGAGCTATGATAAAACTGCTGTTAGAGAAATTGGCATTTTCTTTGCATATGGCATCACTGCTTACAACTTGGGCTTTGAATAGCTCAAGAGATGATATGGCTTGAGATTGAAAGGCCAAACTGAGCCTGTACTTACTTATGCTCCACTTGTGCTTTGCAGACAGTGGCTGCAGCATTTTTTAATTCCACTCCTACCTTGATGCTGTTGCTTGTTTCCATGACACTAGTTCTGGGAATGGCACCAGGCACATTCAGCATCTGCAAGTGATGGATTAGATAGTAATTGATGTGTGTTATGAAACTCACATCTGGGCCTTCCACCAACTGAGAGTCAGTTTGATTTGATCTGGCAAAAGGAGTTTCAAAGCATTTGGTTTTTAAATTATAGTGATTTATAGAAAAGTGCCCCTTAAGATGACTATCAGCTGGTAGCAGGTTGAGTTCCCAGAAAAAGTGTGCATTCTTTGTCCTGATTTCTCCAAATGGCAAACCCACTAGGGCACTCCTCTTCAACATGGCCTCCTGGGGCTATCTCTTCCTTTTGTTGAATCTGCTGCCTACAGATAGGATTGCTGATGTTAAGATTGTAGCACACTGTGCTGTGTTTATTTTGTTTCCTGGATAATACTTGGATTACCAAAACTGTGGGAAAAAAGTACTCTGATGATAAAGATGGACTTTAAAAAATCTTCATAAATTTATGTGAACAGTTTTTATTTCAATTCAAAGTAGTGTTTGCCCTACAAAAAGTATCATGCCTTAAATTCTGTTTTCCTACATTTCTCTCATTCTGTCATGTTATCTCCCGAATATACAACCTATAAGAATTGAGTATCTTTCTTCTCTCTCAACCCCCCCTTCCCTAGCAAAACCTGCAGAAATCTACTATCAGCCATTTATTCATGTTTTTGAATTTCACCTTAGGATGATTAAGTTTCTGTCCATATTTAACCTTTTCTGGGTATTTGTACTTTAGGCTTTTTATTTGTGGTTTGGAAATGAAAGGTTCTTCTCCTCTGTTAAAGGAATTTCAAGCATCACTGAGCAGCAAGAGAATCTTTCTGGAACTGGGTAATACAGGTTTTTGATATTCTAGATCTTATAAGACAGGTGCTGGAGGTAAACATGATTTAATCACACTGGAGGCATCTGAAAGAGAATTATCAGGAATCACCTTCTACTCAGCTATGGCTGCTGGAAGCTTGTGCTGGATGAGGAATGGTCATTAGGTATAGGTCTTCTTTTTTTCAACGTTTTTTTTTTTTTTTTTTTTTTTATTTTTTTTTATTTATTTTTGGGAAGGTATAGGTCTTCTATATAGACTCCCAGAGAAGTGCTTCTCAAACTTTAATGTGCATATGAATCACCTGGTACCTTTTTCAAATATTGAATTTAGTAGATTTGGCATGAGATCTGAGATTCTACATATCTGGATTCATCTCATGTGATGCTAATGTGGTTGGTCCCTAGACCACACCATTAGAGTAGCAAGGGTGTGGAGGGTTCTACTTTTGCAAATCTTCTTCATTGTCTCTTCTTGACCTTATTCTCCTTTTCCTGAGATTAAGTTTGTATAGGAATACATTATGGCATCTTTAATATTATTGTTACTAGTAATTGTAACATTCCATAAGATAATTCCTTTAAAATAACCAAATAGCAAATGGCAAATTATTCATTCAAAAATATTCATTAGGCACTCACCTAATACCTAGTGTGCTAGGTATTTTTCTAAATACTGAGCATATAGGAGTGAACAAGACAAAACCCTATCCTCATGGAGCTTTCATAAACAACTATCAACTAATAAATATACAAAACCATGCCAGATGGAGGTAGTGCTATACAGAAAAATAAGTCAGAATGATTGGATAGAGAGTGAGGGGGTAAGAGTGGGGAAGATGTAGGTCTATGGTAGGGTTATTTCCCTTCTCTTCAAACTAGAATAAGGGTTAAACTATTAAATTAATTATTTAAAAAGCTTGTATTTAATTCAAACACTGGAAACCCAAAGAAAGATTTACTGAATGAAAACAGTAAGTTGTATTTCCTCACTGCCAAAAATTTTGAGTTGCAAATGCAATGTACATCAAATTACATGATTCTCCCTAGGAGTAAACCATTCACCACCTGATATGTGGACTCTATCAGGCTACTAAGGCACCACTTTATATTTCCCATCGGCACTTCTAAGTACTCTAGAACATTAATGACTTCTGAAAAACAAATTAACAAATCTTTTTTAAAAAGGCTTAATATCAAGAACCTACATAGAATAGAACCACATGAATGTAGTCAACTGATCTTTGACAAAGGAAGAGTGGAACAAATATAGTCTTCTTCTTCTTCTTCTTCTTCTTCTTCTACTTCTAGAATTTCTTTCTTTCTTATTTTTTTTAAAATAATTTATTGTCAAGTTGGCTAACATACAGTGTATACAGTGTAGTCTTGGCTTTGGGAGTAGATTCCATGATTCATCACTTACATACAACACCCAGTGCTCATCCCAATAAGTGCCCTCCTCAGTGCCCACCACCCATCAGTTTGTTCTCTGTATTTAAGAGTGAGCAAAGATAGCCTTCTAACAAATAGTAATGGAACAACTAGACATCCACATGACATCCACATGCAAAAAAATAAATTGACACACAGACCTTACACTACTTCACAAAAATTAACTCAACATGGTTCATAGATCTAAATATAAGATGAAAAATTGCAAAAATCCTAGAAGTAACATAGGAGACAACCTAGATGAGACTGAGTATGGTGATGACTTTATATATAATACCAAAGGTATGATCCATGAAATATATAATTGAAAGCTGTATTTCATTAAAATGGAAACATTATGTTCCGTAAAAGGCAATATGAAGAGGATGGGAAGACAATCCACAGAATGGGAGAAAATAGTACAAAAGATACATCTGATAAAGGACTGTTATCCAAAATATATAAACTCAAAAATAAGAAACCAAAAACCTGATTAGAAATTGGGCCAAAGAGGGGTGCCTGGGTGGCTCAGCTGGTTAGGCATCTGACTTCGGTCAGGTCATGATCTCATAGTTCGTGAGTTCGAGCCCATGTCAAGTTCTGTGCTGACAGCTCAGAGCCTGGAACTTCCTTCGGATTCTGTGTCTCCCTTTCTCTCTGCACCTTTCCCGCTCATGCTCTGTCTCTCTCTTGCTCTCTCAAAAATAAATAAAAATTTGAAATAAATTGGGCCAAAGATCTAAAAGACACTTCACCAAAGGAGATATACAGGTGGTAAATAAAAATATCAAAAGATGCTTCACATCATATGCAAATTAAAACAGTGTGATACCACTATGTACTTATCAAAATGGTCAAAACCAGATCACTGACAATACCAAATGCTGGTGAGGATATAGAACAAAAGGAACTCTCATTCATTACTGATGGGATTGCAAAATGGTACAGTTACTTTGGAGGGCAGTGTGGGGGTTTCTTACAAAATGAAACATATTCTTGCCATTGAATCCAACCATCATGCTCCTTGGTATTTACCCAAAGGAGTTGAAAACATGTCTTCACAAAAACGTGTACATCAATGTCTATAGTAGTTGTATCCATAATTTCCCAACTTGGAAGCAACCAAGATGTCCTTCAGTAGGTGAATGGATAAACAGCTATTTCACATCCAGACAATGGAATATTATTCAGTGCTAAAAAGAAATGGAACTATTAAACCATGAAAAGACACAGGAATCTTACATACATATTACTAAGTGAAAAAAACAATCTGAAAAGGCTACATACTATATGATTCCAACCGTGTGACATTCTGGAAAAGACAAAACTGTAGAGACAGTAAGATCAGTGGTTGACTGGTGTGGGGAAAGGGAGAGAGGGATGAATAGGCAGAGGATTTTTAGGGGGATGAAAGTACTCTGAATGATACTCTAATGATGGGTACTTGTTGTTATACATTTGTCCAAACCCATAGAATGTACAACACGAAGAGTGAACCTTAAGATGAACTCTGGACTCTGAGTGAGTGTGATGTGTGTGTGTGTGTGTGTGTGTGTGTGTGTGTGTGTGTAGGTCCCTCAGTGTAACAAATGCACCACTCTGGTGGGGGGTATTGGTAAGGGGGGAGGCTATGTAAGTGTGGGGACAGGGGTTACACAGGAAATCTCTGTACCTCTTCTCAGTTTTGCTGGGAACCCAGAACAGCTCTAGAAAAAAAAAAAAAGACCCTATTTCATCCCTTTCCTCACTTCACTGATCAGAGGCTCTGATATTCTGATATGCTGCCTTCAGTATTTCTAACAAGCCCAACCTCCTGGCTTTACAGATGAGGATCCTGAGGTGGAAAGGGTGGGAGCTTAATGGCCCGAACTCCAATGGAGATCTGTAGGAGCTGGGACCCGGAATGTCTCTCTAAATTGGCAGCTTCCTTGTCTCCTCCTGCACTGTTGCCTCAGGCAAGGCGTGCTTCAATGGATGGAATTGCATAGAGTTTTAAACACAATGCTTAAAACCTTTCAGGGAAAAGATCAAACAAGTATGCTAATTCAGCCCCCTCCTCCTTTTTTTCTCTCCAAAACTCTGGTCAAATAGTGTGGATTCCTAGCCTGTCTGTACAGGGTCTACGCCAGAGCATCTGTACTTGGTTGGAGCAGAGTTCAGGAAATATCAACAACAACAATAAATCGGCATCTTTGAAGTCAATATCTTTTTTGAAAACTAGAATTGATGATGGCGTGATATGGCCAGTATGTCTGGTCAAAACACAAGTGTTCCCTCAGAGAAAAGCAGCTGGAACTATAAAACGCACTTTTGAAAAAAGAAAAAAAAACAAAGAATGAAGTAACTTCTGAGCAAGTTTTCCACGGCAAGAATACTTAATTTGTGGCATCACTCTAAAAATTAGCAAATTAAGAACGCTTGTTTACATTTAAAAACCAGAACTGATGATACTGACATTAAATAAGCACTTTGGGCGCAGGTTGTTGAATGGGTGGGTTGCTGGAGCGCTGGCAATCCCAGTGTGAGCTTTCCGCCCTTGGGCTGTCCAATTACACTGGCAAACAAGATAGGTAAGAAGCAAGCAAAAGCCATCTGGGCAATATGTCTTCTTAATTTAAGGTTGGTTTTTGTTTGTTTTGTAATTCTAACCTCTAGTTTTACCTTTATTTGATCCTTCAGCTAGGGAACGTGAATTGGTTTGGGTTTGTCCTTGTTTGAAATCTATGTACATACAACAAAGAAAATTAATGTAGAAAGAGTATTTCCTGTTACTGAAGGTTTCTTTTCTCTCTCTCCCTTTCTCTCTCTTTCTCTCTTTCTTTCTTTCTTCCTTTCTTTCCTTCTTTCAATAGCAAATCTCTCTTGTAATTATTCACTGATCATTTCAGAAGCATCGTGTGAATTATACCAATGGTAATTCCTTTAGAAAGATAAAATTTTTAGGTTTTTGCCAATTGAAGTATTCAGTGTAAAAACAGATTTCTCCAAATGTAGCAAATTGTTGGTTCATTTACTAACCATGTTTGTTTCATGTATTTGCATTTGCCAGACAAACACTGAGAATATATATTTTAATTTTATTGCAAAACTACCATTTCAAGGCATACCGTGAAATTATAATTTATGTTCCTGAGATTTTTGTAGTTTTAGAATGATCATTTCAATTTAGCCCTGGGTACCTTATACCATTATGCTAGGAACACTTCCAGTTTAAACATATATAATTTATTTTTAACAGATTTTGCTTGGAGTACACAAATGAAATGTAACAGTCATTACAGAGATTGTCTTGGTTCATTTACTAAACATGAATCCATGTTCTCTATTTCCCTTGTTCTGTGCATGACTCCCTGGCTGGGCTTCTATTCCCTGCTTTGATGCAAATTGCAGGTTGAAGGGGACTCTGAGCATGAAGTCCCTTTTAGGTGACATTCTTGGCAAATGGGATGTGTGTGTCACTCAGATATTCTGTATTTTTAGATAGTTCTTTCTGAAAAATCCAATTTATAAATGGATCCTTCCTCCATTCCTAGCCACCTTACACATAGAATCCCTCTTTACTTCAAAACCCCCAAACGACCGCCTTGATCTTGAGACTTTCTTTTTGGAAGATGATGACTCCATTTTTTTGAAGTTATTTTACCTTTATTTTAGAAAAACGCATTCAAACTCAACTTCTAATGAGAGTCCTCCTTTTCTCTCAAGCAGCACAGATCAAGCAAAGGTGGAGATTCTGTGTGCCATGGCTCCATGGGTTTTTCAGCAGGAATTATGCACAGCATTGACTATATACAAATTTAAATAATGTAAAAACATTTTGTGATAGCCTTTGTATTGAACCTATGCCCAGCAGGTTTTGGCCTCCCAATATTTACACTGAGTTTGAATTACCTTTGCACACCAAATCTTTGTGGCTTTCTATGTATTGTCAAGCTTAGTGCAGCTGGTGTATAAAATATTTCCTTTTTTTAGAGAATGTTAGAAGAACGTTTGAGGAAGGTCTCCCAGTGTAAAGCTGTTTGTTGTGTGGACAGATTTTATGCTATTTGAAACTGGAATTAGGTAAAGCAGTTATCGGGAGTGTAACTGAGTTTTTGGATTCAGCAAAAGGCGGGGCTCACAAATTAGGTTTTCATCAGAAGGGAATAAAAGTCTCCAGGGGATTAAGGTAGCAGAGTAAGCTTTGCAGATTTGTATGCACCATGTACTGAGCTTTCAGAAGATGCCATAAGGAGTTGTAGAACTTCCCTGACAGAAGCTGAAAAATAAAGATGAATTCTGTGAGCGTTATGGGTTGTTAGGTGATTTTGCTTCAGGCTATCAAATAAAAATGGCACGTGTCATTAGCCTTATGGAGAGGCAGCTTTAAATATCTTTTTTTCAAAATTATATTCTCTTGTGATTTACTCTTCGGTCCTTTTATTTGTCTCATATTTCTGAAAGAGGTCTGTGACGGGGTGGGGTGGGGGGGGGGAGCCAAGGGATCATCTCTCTTATAATCTGACATGTTGAATTTTGTATAATCCACACATTTTTTTTTCTTTGATATTGGATACTGTCCAAGAGCCGAATTAATTCTGCTGTTTAAAAAAACAAATCAAAACAAAAGTCTCCTTAAGAGAGCAAAACCCTTAAAATATGGCTGTGTGTCTTTGCAAAGCAGAAGCCTGTGTCATATTTGAATAACTACAAATATTTAGCACAAGATGAGATGCTCTGGCCTCTTCATGGATGACATTTTGATGGTGCTTTCAGTTTTCGTTCATGCACATAGCCTCTGTTATCTTGGATATTCCATCTACAGAGAGAAAGATGAAGGGTATCTTCACAGGGAGGCACATGTGTAATAAGAAGGTGGAAGTGACTTCAGTGCATAAAGGTCTGCCAAGCACTGGCCCGCAGGCTCTCATTACATAGAGGTTGGAGGAGAGCAATAAAAAGATCAAATTCAGCAGAGATAAACGGCACGCATCATCTTAACTGATCGATAACCAGCTTCTGAGAGTAACCAATGTCAGCTGATCTGAGTCGGTCTTTCCTAGACCCACCAAGGAGTGAAGATCACATCCCTTTTGAGCTGGGGGAACTTTAAAGCCAGAAATACCTAAAGGGATAGAGGCGTGTTGTGATGATTTCTCTATAACATTTTGAAGGTTTGTTTTACTGATGGAAATAGAATAATTTCACCAATGCAAGCAGTGTGAATTAAAAAAAAAAGATAAATTATGCCATTATTGTCACATTTTTCACAGCCGCCCTAGTAAACACTGACGTCTTAAGAGAAGTTTATATAGAGAGGAACATTATTTTTGATACAATACTAACTTGTGGGTTACTAAAGAGAGTACTGGAGAACAGTTTGAGCATGTTCTGACTAGAACAAAGTCTTAGAGGTGGCTTCCAGTCAAGCATAGCTACATATTTCATTTAGACATTTCTAGAATGAAAACAAGAAAGAAGTTTTAAAAGGCCTTAAACCCTATCTCCCCACCCGTTCCTTCAAGTATAAATTTAGATAAGTGTAATGTACAGAAAATAAGCATCCAAATAGACTCATTTGATTATATGGCTTTTCTGTCTAGGAATTATGGATACAGGATGCTTTATTTGATCTTGGGTTATAATATTACTGAAAGTTTTTGCTAAGGTTAATAAAAAGGAAATTCAATAGATACATTAAAATGTCTGAAACAGGCTCGTGAGTTAGGACACTGAGCTCACTGCACTTAAAGCTTGGAAGTCAGAATTCTGACGCCACTCAGCAGTGAGTGTGTGTGTGTGTGTGTGTGTGTGTGTGTGTTTGTGTGTGTGAAATGGGAAGTTGCTCCAGGAAATCTCTTTTGCTCAATATTTTAGAGCATGTTGCTTCAGAGAAGCACCTTTTAATTGGCATTTAAACTCTTCTATTATTACAAGTTGGTGTGAGAATGACGATTTTCATTTCTGGAGACTGTTTACTACCATTCTCATCAATATTTAAACATTGGGAAGCAAGGAAGGCCTATTAGGTTATTTCAAGGATTGTTTCAAAATCTGTGATAATTTGAATCAAAATTTCCTCTGAGAAAACTTGGAAAACCTGTCTGGCTAGAAAGCTTTTCTTCTTCCCCATCCCTTCCTAAAGTTCTTCTGAATTGTGAGCCCAGGGCAAGTTTAATTATAATTAGTTAATGTTAGTTAATTAGGTAATGTTCATGTAGTGCTTTGAAGATGAAAAGTGTTTTAGAAATGCTAAGTGCTATCATTATTAATATCAGCAAAGGGGAAAAAGTCAGCATGATGAACACTTTTGGAAGCTGCAGAATTTGAACATGAAATGCTTGGTGCCACCATCTCATCTGTTCCTGGCGGAACGTGAAGCAGCCTTTTGTCTTAATTGTTTGGGTGTCCAGAGCTCCTATCCTTCCTCTTTCCCTGTCCAAATATGTATACTTGAAAACATACTCACACGTAAGTCTGTTGACGCACATAACTCAGCTTTCAATGTGAAGTTCGGTTCATGTGTACTTCTGAACTCCAAGATGTTCCATAGGTTCCAACTCCTAAATATTTTCTTTAATCTCTCTTATTCCATATTTCAAAAGAAAACAGTAGGGAATTCACAAGAACAAAAAGGACCACCGTTCTTTGGATTATGTAATTCACTGAAGGAAATGAACCTGCCAAGTAAAAAGTAGCATCTCCAAGTTTCAGACATAGGGAACTCTCTTGGTTGTAACTGAGATGCAAACTCTGGAGGCACGTGGCTCCTAAGTTTTAGAAATGCGAGGCTGTCCCATGCATCTTGCAGAACCGAAAGCATTTGTGGGTCATGTCAAATCTGGATGGGGCTTCACACGACTTGCTATTAGCCACGCTGATAGCTGCTATATGGTCAATATAAGTTCTGATGTATTGGTGGAGGAAAGCAGGCCCCGGCCTGAGCTAAGCCCAGGTAAGGATGGAGGTGGCTATTTGGACAGTAGCGCTAATTGGAGACAGTGCCTTTCTCCGATCTGTCCTCCAAACAGAAATCACATTTCTTGTAGATTTAATTTTGATGAGGAGTATAATAAATAATACAGTAAGGCTTGGGATCTTGGAATGAAATAAGTCAGTATATGGCGATCAAGACTCACAAGGGCTGGAAGAAGTTTCAGGGCCAACGTTGCCACCTCACGGTGGGCTTCTACAAACAAGTGTAGATGTCTGAGTGATCCAAGTTCACAGAAAGTCATATGGGAAACTCTCGCTGCATGATTCCTCACTTCTTTCTTTAGTACATTGATTCCTTGCTTGCTTTCCTTAATATAAATTGTTTAGGTGGCAGTAATATCGGGAAAATGGCATAGATGCATCTTGGACTTGAGTTAAATTATTCCCAAGCGTCCAAATTGGTTTCTTACTGTTTGGTGGAGTAATTTGTGCATCTCACTAAAGGGCTAATGAACACTTCACTTTGGCACTTGGAAATAGACACATTCAGATCATGTTAATCAAACATAATTAACTTTCAAGGAAGGAGGCTGGAAGAGTGGGCCAAAACAAATATGCTGAAATAGAACAGAGATGAATGCAAAGTCTTGCAGTTAAAAAAAAAAAAATCAACTGCACATACATAGAACAACTATGTGGTTTATTAAAACAAAGCAAGACAAAACAGTATCCACCCAGCGTTAAAGGCTTTGGTTGACTAAAAGCTCCACATGCATGCAGTGATGTGACCGGAATGCAAAAGTGCCAGGATGCTTCAGCTTCACACAGCAAGTGTCCAGCACTGAGGCTGAAGGAGGAGCGCTTTGGCCTGGTGAGACCACATCCTCAAAACCAAGTTTTCCTGGTCTTTGAGTTCTTGGAATACTTGAGTATGTTGAGAAGAATAGTTGAACTGGGAGAGATTTAGCCTAGAAAAGTAAGGTATCTAGAAATAGCATGCCATTTTATTTATTTATTTTAATTTTTGATTTTTAATTTTTTTAGAGAGAGATTGAGAACATGAGCAGGGGAAAGGGGCAAAGGGGGAGCGAGAGCATCTCAAGCAGTTTCCACGCTCAGCATGGAGTCTGACTCAGGACTTGATCTCACGGCCCTGGGATCATGACCTGAGCTGAAATCAAGGGCCAGGCACTCAACCAATTGAACCACCCAGGTGCCCTGAGAGGATGGCATTTTAAATTAAAAAAAAAGTGGCGGGGGGGGGGGGGGGGGGGGGGGGTGGTGCCCGGGTGCTCAGTCGGTTAAGCATCTGACTTCTTTTGGTTCAGGTTGTGATCTCATGGTTCATGAGTTCAACCCCACATCGGGTAAGCTCCAGCCCTAATTTGGACTCCACCCTAATGGTACAGGGCCTGCCTGGGATTCTCTCTTCTCCCTCTCTCTCTCTGTCCCTTGCTCACTAGCGCCCCCGCTCTCAAAAATATATAAAAATGTTAATAAACTGTTTAAAAAAATTTTTTTTTCTAATATTAAAAAACCTAACATCTGGAGGTGAGATTAGACCCAGAATGACTATGGCCAAGGAAGAAACGACCAGTTAAGCTGTTTCTGGACTTTAAATCCTTCCACACATCAACCCAAACCTTCTCCCTCATGCTATTCCTCCTTGCTCCTTTATCAGAATCCATCCTCCCTGGCTTGCCTCACTGTTCCCTAAATGCACCTTCCTGGTTCCCTAGAGGGCTTTCCCTCCCATTTATGTTGTCCCTACTGCTTTTGTGTCCTATTGAATCCTTCAGTCTTGCCCAGTCTGTCTCAACCTTGGCTACATATTAGAATTACCTAGAGAGCTCTTAAAAATGCTATGCCTGGGCTCTACTTCCAGAGGTTCTAATGTAATTGGTTTGGGGTGGGGCCCAGGCATCAGTATTATTTTAAAGCTCTCCAGGTGATTTTAATGGAAACCTGGTGTTAAGGACCACCAGTTGAGTCCCAGCTGGACTTTGGCGATGCATTGCTCTATTTCACTTATTCCTCTGAACTCCTGCTGAGAAACTCACTAATAATTAATATTATGTCTGATTTAATTCATTCAACAAGAAAGAACTACCTGCTTTCTATTGTTAATCATCTTTCAGGGTGCATACATCTCACTTCGTCAGTTGAACCCTCAGCTCTTTGGACGTATCTTATATTCCATACTCCTTTCTGTCCAGTACAATACACAGCACGATACGTTACACATGGGAGTGTGCATGAATGAGTTTTTATTACAGAAAATCAATAAATATCTCTTGCTTAATTAGCAAATAAAATATGATGTTTGATAGTTGATACTAAAGTTACAAAAATCATTATATCCAGAAATGTCTGTAAGAAAAGAGTGGGCCGCGAAAGTTTAGTTAAACTATTGGGTGAGAACACAACAAGATAGGAACTAAAGAGTATTTTGGCTGCATTCATTTTTGCAGTAGATGTAACAGAGAGTAACTGTGACAGCTCACCAAACTTATCACCTGAAAGGCACAGAATAACTGGGAATGGCTCACCCTAGGTGGCTTAGCATGACTTTACTCATGAGTAGTTGGGTCAAGAGACTGTGATAGGGTACAAGGTTAATTATTTCTGGCTAATGGGGCTATCTCTGCTTTCTTTACTATCTGAGGGAGAGTGGATTTTTGAATTGTTGTGCTGAATTTTGATGTATTCCTACAGGTGGATTTGTGCAAGTCAGAACAGAAACTAACGCCAAGAGACTGATGGAGTAACTAAGCTGTTAATAAATTCCAGTGCCACTCTAATAATAATACTTTGTGTTTATATAGCGTCTTTCTTGGAGGAGCTCAAAGTACTTTATGGGCTCTGAAAGTTAATCAAGTTGGGAATTTTTCAATCACTGTGGGAGTGAGATCCAGAGCTCCAAACCCCCAAGCTGTAAAGCTTGCTTTCCTTATTTTATACATGTGGACCCTGTTAGTTGGGGGACCTAGTCTCAGGCTCTTTGGCCTTAGAGACATTGTAACATGAAGTGAAGTGAAATACATTTCTAGCCAGCTAGTATAAGATAAGCATCCAAACAATGTTTAAAATATTTTAACAAATAAAAACATAGAAAGATATCATATGCAGCTGGCATTACTTTGTCATCATGACAATTGTCAAAATACAATAATCCCTGTGTTTGTGTTTCTACTTATTATAGAAATAATCGTGAAGAGGAAGAGTAAATTTTACTTTAATTTTATTTATTGAAATTTTCTTGTTTCTCTTTATTCTAATATGTATCATCTCTGAGTACTGACAAGGACTGGGGAAGTAGAGTGAGAGACATAAGTTCTTTCCTGGGCTAAGCTATGGCATGAAATAATTTTGTTTCAGAATTTTTTTGTTTCAGAATTTTGGCTAATAATAAGATTCATGCAAATGATCCATGTCTTCAAGGCTACTTACATGAACTTAATCTTCAAATCTGACCTGTGGGCTGTTGCAGCCCTTGCTTTGGAACCCTTTCCTTAGCGCTTGGACTTGGAAGTTTTATTGTGGAGCTGGATTTTGTTTCGGCAACCACTTTTTTTTTTTCCTGGGGTCCTCGGGACTTGAAACGAGTTACATGTAGCAAGGTTTTATGTATCTTCTAAAGAGCCAGATGGGATTGACTTTGAGCATCTGCCATATTGTAGTGGAGTAGGTCTTCCAAAATTAGAATATCAGCTCTTCATCCAAAGAGACTTTTAATTCCGAGCTCAGTGCAATGAAAATCACTGGGCTCTGTAAGCATTTGTTGATTGATTTTCTTAATACAGGATTTTCCAGAGTGAGATGAGCAGCGTGGTGATGGTCAGAATGATTTTAGATGGGGCTGGAGCCCTACATTTCATAAAATGGAATCACATAGAAAGTTATTCTTTTCCAATTCTCCTTCCATTTTTTGGATTATACTCAGGCCTAGCTGAGTACTGGTATGTCTTTAACACTACTACCTTTGAAACAAAAAGAGTGAACCTCAGCCTTTGCACTAGCATATAGAGAGATTTTAGTATAACATCGTTTAATATAACATTGTTTGGTCTTTGGTATAAGTGATACTGGTTTTCCACTTTTGGTAATGATACAAGGTATCTTTTAAATAAGTTTAGGTAGAAAAAATGAAGATATTTAAAGAAAATATTAAATAAACAACAGCACAGGTGGTATGTATATGTTACAAAAATTAGTTTCTGAAACTGACTAAATTCCCTTACCATTTGGGTTTATTGCTAGCTCTAACACTTGCTTTCATTTTCTCTTATTTTTTTTTTTTATCAGAGTTGCTTACTACTTTTTAAATGTGAGTTTCACTTCTTACTACCCCTAAATTATGTCTATATAAATGGCAAAAACTATCATTTTCCACTATTATGTTACTAATTGGCTAGGTAAAAAGGTATCCTCTTCTGAGTAAAGGTTCTAGGACAGAATTAAGCATCCACTGTGTGTAATGAATAAGCTTGTCACTTATGCATTTAGAATAATACTATCTGTGTACCATTTTAGGGAGGCTTGGGAAAACAGTCATTTTGTATTCTGTGATTCAGATGAGGAATCATGGTTGAGAAAGGTTTTGAAGTTGTCAGGTCAAACTTATTAGCTTAATTATCTCTGCTTTGAGAACCCTCAGTCACGTAAAGAAAGGGAAGAAATATCAGGGAGAGGTAAGAAAGAAAAGGGCAGAGGTGGAGAGAAGTGGGTACATTGAAAGAGCAGGGAGGGATAAAAAGTGAAGAGGAATCCCATGAGATCAGAGGAGGGAAATTGGAAACAATGTAAAAACACATTGTGAATTAATATGTTTGTTTATGGAATATTCGGTGTTAACAAAACTATTTTTCAGTATGTTGAAATACAGATAATTTATGTCCTGATAATGTTTGCTCAAGGGAAGGCACATTTGGGCTCACATAATGTTACCTTCAGTTAGCTCTGTGACCTCGGACAAGTCATGGAACTGTTCCTGTGCAATGCAATTCTAGTATCTACCTTACAGGATTGCTGGGTGCCTTAAATGATAGCTGATTGGGAAGGGCAAGTAAGAACTCAACTGCAACACAACTAACAAGTACATTGTAGAACTGGGATCACCAACCCCAAACACAAAAGAGGAAAAATATTTTCTTTGTTTTTTTACGAGACCAACAAATAGTCTGAAAGAATGTGAGTCTCTTTGCTCTTTTCCTTAGCAGCCCTCAGTATTTCATGGTGATGATGCTCTCTCCCTGTCTGCAATATCACTGTGAGCTTATGACACCAGGCTCTGGAATCTGCTTCTGGCCACCATCCAGAGATTGACTTTCGGCTTAAGCTGAATTGGGGTGGGATCATTAAGACAGTTGCTCTGATGTCTGTAGGGTGTCAGTGAATGTAAAAGTGAAGCAAGATGAGTTCTTCCCTGGCCAAACTATGGCATAAGGGAGTTTTATTTCAGATAACCTTTTTGCCTTATTTTCTCCTTCCACAGGACAACTCCTTTTCAGGTACATAAGATCCTGGTCTTATATCTCCTCCCTGTTATCACCCAACCTTCATCCTCACATCAAAACTGCTCTCAAGAAAGCAGCTATTTAGACTTTGTGTTAAATCGAGTTAAGAGTTTTACCTTTCCCAGGTGTGTTTGCAATTTGAGGTTTTTATTGCAAGTTGTGGAACCCTGCTCCTGTTAAAGGGATTACAGACAATTCCAGAATTCTCTGGAAAAGGGCCCTTGGGAGCAGGGTCTTATAGGCATAATCCTGGAAGTGAGCCATGTCCTCATGCCTCATGGGCTAGCTCTCTGGGCCTGTCCCTACAGTCCTCAAGGCCAGTGTTTCCCAGAGCATTCCTCATTTAAATATTCTACTCTGTGTATCAAACCATTTTCTTGATTTGCCGGGTTTGGTTTGGGAAACGTAATTATGTCTGGTGTATAGCAGACACTTAATTCTCGTTTTAATGGAGTTGTTCATTGGCAATACATATAGGCAGCAGACCCAAGTGTCTTTATCTGTTGGTGCTAAGTTGGCTCTCTATCCTTCCTGGGGTATCAGTGACTCCTGACCCTGTTTAAGTCTCCATGACTAGAGCATTGTACCTTGCTAAGCATATTCATAGCAGGCTCAACCCCCTGTAGCAATATTATCTATCTATCTATCTAAAATCTATTCAACTATCCATTATAAAGAAAATGGAGAGAACAGAGGGCTTTCACACATTTTCTTTACACAGGTCAAGATTTTGGATAGCTCTTCCTACCATGTCCCTTCAAGAGGCTGGGCTTAATAACATTTAGGACAAAATGAGAAACCCCACCTCTTTCCACAATGCTGCATGGTAGAAAGGTCTCTTGAGATTTGCTCTTGCAGGCTGCTAGCATTTCATTTTGATGTTATTGCTGCTGTTCTGGGTTTTAAATGAAAATTTTTATTGAAATGAAAATTTTTATTGTGTTTGTGGACTGGCTTTTAGCAAAGGCTGCAGTTTAAGAAAGTCTAATAAATGAATGAGAGATGTGTATAAAGAGAATTAAAACTGAAACCTGGTCAACTCACACTTGCAGAGCATTTCATAAAACACGAGAGAATCTGATGTTGTTTTGGAAAGTGACGTGCCTGACAAACTGGAGAACTAGATTGGGCCTCTCTTTCAGAACTATTACAAACCACAAAAGTCTGTACTTTCTGTGTTGGTTTGGTGAGTATTTGATGCTCTCCTCCTGTCAAGTGGATCAGTATTGTTGTCGTAATGGGGTCTGCATGTTTCAGAGCACTGCCCGATGATACAAAGAACAAAGAAAATGAAGAAAGTGATGTTCTACCTAGAAAACCTAGCCTCGTGTAACTGTCTCCTTCCTCTTGCAAATAAGTGATGAAATCTTATCTGCGAGAGTTCTCTGTTTATAAATGTATGACTAGGCCTAAATATCTAAGCCTGTGTGTAAAATATTTCCAATGAGCAATAGAGCTCGTTTTGTGAACTGTACCCCTTCCTCCCACCTCTGGTTGTGATGCCTTAGGGCCTTTCCATAAAAGATGGTCTTATGCAATCCAGCTTGGTGGTTTTCACATGCTTTAAAAATGCATTCTCTTTTGGTGTGATGGGGCCAGGAGCACCATAGGATTGTGTGGGCCTATCCCTCCCTTCCAAATGTCCAAAGACAAAATGGAAAATAATTATGAAATGTGCTGGTGCTGGTCATTTCCTTGTTGGCTCTCAGACCTATTCCTTGCCCTTCTCAGGCTCTGCTCTGCATAGTCAGCCTCCGCCAAAGAGAGGTAGTGAGCGCAGGAAATTGGACAGTGGGAGGAAGGGAGAGACTTGGGTATTCTGCATTCTTTCTTTCTCAGGTAGCAACTCCGGCAGTGTTTCCAGCTCCCAAACAGCCCCACTCTTTGTGGCCCCGGCTGCCCCCTGGCAGGCTTGTCTACACCCAGCTGTCTCCAGGCTGCCTCAGACTCTGGGATCTGGTAGTACCACCTCCTGCCTCCTTCCTCCCATTTGTAGTAAAAAAAAAAACCAAACCATTATTTTCTGATTATACATATTGCATGATTATTGTAAAAAAAAAAAGAAAACAAAGCTATAAAAAGAAATATGTTGAATTACCTGAAATCCCACTATCCAGCAATAACCATAATCAACATATCAGTGTGTTTCCTTCCTGTATTTTTCTGCTATAAATACGTATAAACTGGGAATGTTTTTGGAAACATCTACTAGATGCTATTAGTGGCTTCTCAGGGCTATAATTTGTAGAGGAGCTTCTGAGATAAAAGCTTTGCTATCAGAACATCAGTCCAGTTCTCAGGATGATGGGCACAAATACCAAAATACTGCAAGTTGTGGATATGGCCCCCTGACCATGTACCAAAATACACATGTGCACACACATGTGTGTGAACATACCAGCACCCGCAAACCCAGTTGTCCTGAAGGCACCTCTGGGGTAAACGTCTTTGGAAGAAGCCCCACCTGCATATTGCCCACTGCCGGTGGATACTGACTGGCTTCAAAGATTTCTTTCCAAAGGGAAGCAGGCTTGCGCAGCAGGTCCAGGAAGCCCACAAACAAATGTGTTCCTTGAGTGGAGTAGCAGCCATAGCAAACCCTGTATGCGTGAGGTGCTTCTCTGACCATGAGCTGGAAGGTGTTCTGGCATTATCCACCTCATTGTCTTTTCATCCCTGTGAGGAAATGGGGAGGCTGTTTTTATTCCTTCTTTGTAGATGAGGAACCTGGGACTAGCAAGGTAACCACAGGTCCAACATCTCCTGGTGCTTTCTAACTCTGAGAAGTTTATGACTTCTCAACTGCAGCCCTGGGCCCTAATCCCAGTGATTCTGATTCCATAGGGGCTGCTCTGGGGCCAAATAATCTGCATTTTCCCCAAGCCCCTCAAGGCATTGATGTGTAGCTGGGCTTGGGAGCTGTTGCAGTGGGAACCTTGTTCTATCCACACTCTTGTTTAAACTCATGTAGCGCGTGCTAAGAGCTAGTATTTGTGAAATTTTTGTGTTCTTTACAATGTCAGTCCTTTAATCTTAAGGTGGCTAAATTGGGGGTATTTGGTCCTTTCTTGGTTGTGATTGGTCTTCTTCCTGCTTCTGGTTTTCTGTATACGTGGTCTTCTATACTGTCGCCTCGCCTCATGTTTTGGAACAAGAATGTGGGCTCATACCTATGATGACAGGACGAGTTCTAGGCAACACTGGGACAGGGTCAAAGCTCCTCCCTGGATCCCTCCCTTCTACTTTCAGGCCCTGCTGGCTCTCCTGTCGTAAAATTTCCCACTGTGCCCCACACTGGCTAGTCCTCTCTGAGAGTATGAATTGACTCCAACTGATAAAAGGATACAAAATATCTGACTTTCCCTTTTCTTTAAAATTCTTTAGTCCCAGGCCTGATTTCCTCAGTGGCTGAGTGGTTAGCCATTCTGAATTAATCTGTTGGTGGAGGAAGAGTGGACGTAGGAGACATCTATTGCTGCAAATAAACTAACCCAATACTGAGTGGCTCAAAACCACAAACACATATTATCTCACAGTTTCTTTGGGTCAAGAATTTGGGAAGAGTTTAGTTGGATGGTTCTGGCTTGGCTCTTTTATGACATTGCAGTCAATTATCATCTAAAGGACCGGTGTCCAGGATGGCTAGCTCATGTGGCTTTGACTGGAGCCTCAGCTCCTCTCCTTTTCCACAGGACTGCCTGAGTGCCCTCATGGCATGGCAGCTGGCTTCCCTCAGAGTGGGTGATAGAGAAGAGGGTAATACAGTCAATGATACTGTAATAGTGATGTGATGGGACAGGTGGTAGCTACACTTGTGGGAACATAGCATAATGTATAAACGTGTCAAGTCACTGAGTTGTATACCTGACACTGTTACATTATAGTCAACTATACTCAAATAATAATAATAATAATAATAAAACAACAACAAAGAAGAGGGTAAGGAAGAAGCCACACCTCCTTTTATGGCCTAATCTCAGAAGCCATAAAGTATCACTGCCACTTCTACCACATTCTTTAACTAGACACGTCACTAAATACAGTCTGCACTTAAGCAAAGGGGGATTGGGTTGCACCTTTTGAAAGGAGGAAGATCAAAGAATTGACGGAGTATTTTAAAACTATCACAGTGGAGGAACGCCTGGGTGGCTCAGTGGGTTGAGAGACTGCCTTTGGCTCAGGTCATGATCTCATGGTTCATGGGTTCAAGCCCTGCATCAGGCTCTGTGCTGATGGCTCAGAGCCTGGAGCCTGCTTTGGATTCTGTGTCTCCCTCTCTTTCTGCCCCTCCCCCACTCTGTCTCTCTGTCTCAGAAATTAAAAAAACATTAAACATTAACATTAAACATTAAAAAAAAAAATAAAACTATCACAGTGGGTAACCCTGTAATGTGCTAACGCTTCCAGATAACATATTTGCATATTAAAAAAGCTTCAAGCTGTTCAATGCTTAATAAATGCTAGAACTCCCTTCTTTGACCTACTGACTTTACAGGGGGAACAATGGGTGCATTTCAGTCTTTGGTTGATTTTTTAATACCCTCCCCTGTTTGTGATGTGTACACACACACACACACACACACAGGCAATCACTTGCTAGTTCTGGATCTGGTCCACATCTGGTGAGTCATCTGACCTCTGTTGCAAGCAAAACTTACTCTCCCACAGGGCCTTCCCCACCCCCATTCCCAGTCAGGCTCTGGTCTCTCTGGTTTCTGACTTTTATTTTGAATACCTTATCCCCGTAACCCTATGCTTTGTCCTCAGTTTGGCCTTGAAGAAAAGCAGAGCAAGAATTGGAATGACATTTGTAAGAAGGAGGAAAATCTTTTCCTTCCGCCTATGTATTCAGGAGTTGTGATATCCCTATATCCTAGCAACAGTCTTAGAGGTGAGGCAATGCTTTGTGAGAATCAAAGCAAGTCTGACTGTAGAAGCGTGAGTATTGAAAAGGCCTTTGAAAGATGAAAAAACTGCCAATTATATGTCTTTGAATTGGATTCCATCCAAGCCCTCCCTGAAGGAATCCCATTTACCTGGAGTCTGAGCAGGGACAGGAAGGGAGGAAGGAAGCCTGGAACTAGGCATGGAGTGCCCTAGTGCATGAAGCAATTCCTCTTTACAAAGAATGATACCTGTTTCCCAAGTTAGGTTAGTGAAATGTGATGGACGGATAAACCGAAAATTATGGCTTTGTCATGCCTCATTCAGGACACCACGAGTTAAAGACTTGTAAATCACCTGCAAATATGCCATTAATCAATGGTAAAGAGGAGTAAGAATGCTTCCCTGTGTAGGTCAAATATGCAAAGGAAATTGCTCTGGGAGACTCATCTTCCAAACCTCCTCTCTGTATCTAGCCTGAGGAAGACATGCTTTTGTAAGCCTTTTGGAACGAAGACCTCATTATTATAAAAGATATAGAAACAGTGTTGCTGATCGTAAAGTGGCATGTTTTTATGTCTTCCTAGGGACATGGACAGAATCTGACTTGGTTTGTTATTTCATTTGGGTGTGTTTATGAGGGATGTTAATTAGGAGGAGCAGGTGGCAGGCACTGTGTAGATTTGATATATAAAGCATCCTTTTCTGAGTGGTTACTGAGTGCCAGGCATCATGGCAAGGCTTGTTACTTGCATTATTTTATTTAACCATTATAACAACCCAGAGAGATTGCTTATTATTAGCTCTATTTTTTTTTCTAGATTAAAAATTTGTTTCAGGAGGGTTAGGTAACTTGCCCATGGTCACACAGCTAGTAAGCAGCCAAACCAAACTTAAACTCAGATCTGGGGGCTTCCAGCGCTGTGTGAACTCTACTTTGCCGTATAGATATAAATGTTACTTGAAGTGAGGGTTACCAAAATCTCCCACTTCCCATGTGGCACAGTTTTAGGCTTTTCTGGAAAGCAGTGAAATGACTTCTTGACTTTTCTCAGCACCTTAATCTGTAAAATGGGCTAATGGCTAGATTGATGTGGGGATCAAATGAGATATGTTAAAGTATCTCTGAAGCTGGAAGGTACAACTTAAATACAAGGCATTATGCTCCCACTTCGTTTAACCTGCTTCAAGAGTGGTCAGATTAGCTAAAGGGCATGTAGTAGCTTCTGGATGTGTCCAAAGCCGTTTATTAAAAATGAATATTTGCAGAGTTTAGGCGATAATGGGATTTCTACCTAGCGCTCTTGTGTCATTTCTTGAGAATTGGAGCATAATGAGTATCGGGGCTGACTGAAATTGTCACAGCAAAAATGGTAACATTGTTTGCATGAGTTCTATGCACTCACACTTCTGAAGTTGAGCTATGTGAGTAGTAAATCACCACCTTTATAGAAGATAAGCAGTTGCCCATTTTCAAATACTAAAATCTAAAAGAGGCAAAGGAAAACATGTTAAAACTATTACTTAGTGCAAAATGCAGGAATGACCCTGAGTTTCAAGTACAAAAGAAAAACAACCTGAGCTCTTCTCCATAGAAATTCAGGTGGGAAAGAGCCATATACAATGAAGTAATTGAATAAATAACATGAGATATTTATAAGATGAAATTTCTCTTCCTAGAGAGACGGTCCTGAATGCAAAATGTAACATATTTATCTTCTTGCTATTCACCATTGTCTCTTTTAAATAAGGTTGTCTAGTTCATTAATAATGAAGAAGACAGCAGAACACCATCATTCTTGAGACGATTGTACAAATTTATAATAATTCATCATTTCTAGGTGCTTACTTTCACACATTAGTTTTCTGGGCATCCAGAGCTGCAAAATGGAGGCTATCAAAATTGTTCTTAATGGATTCAGAAACCCTGCAGTGCACAGAGATGAGCTTCCTGTGATGCAATACGTTGAAGAAGGGGTGGGTGAGAAAACTTGAGTTTAGGTTTATTTTGGTGTCCAACGTGCAAAATCCCCAGTCCACTGTCTCCTACCGCATCATTTTGCAAAGGAGATACCTGAAGCCTGAATGGACACACTGGTGGGCTAAGGAGCTGTGGCTAGAACCCTGGCACTCTGTTTGTTACAGCTCACTTTTGTTCAGCCCTAGTGTGCCTCATACTGAGCCACTGCAAGCACAGCGTGGTGACACAGAGAGGCTGCTCTCCCGCCCTCTGCTTTGCTTTCTGGTCGGAGCTGGGGTATGCAGGGAATAGTGGGTGTGCGGAAGTCAGGACACAATGGGAGTCAGCCGTGTGAACGATTTCAAAACCCCTTAAGCATTTTTCCAGCCCACAACATTTGCATTGGCTCCACTCCCTGCCCACCTAATCATCTTATTCCCCACCAGACAACACGTACAAATGCCGGCAGCCATGGCCTCGATTTTCCCAAAGCCACCAGTTCCTGTAAAGCCAAGGGAGAGCAGGGAGAAAGGCTGAGTACTCTCAGCTTACTTTCTTCTTGGAATTGGCCCAAGTTTCTTCTCTTTTCTCCAGATTGCTTGCAGTCTCTCTAGTCACCTGAGTTTATTTTCGAGGCTGGTGCGGATGGTGGAACACAGATACGCGGAGCTGTGTGCCCACGTGTAACTGCAGGGGCCAAGATGGTGATGTAAGATAGCTGGATGTTCCCAGAACCAGACAGATGGTTGTAAACAAAGTGCAGAGTGAGGCTGAGAGTGGCTCCCAGCAGGGAAAAGAAAGGTGCAGGTAAAGCACAGGACCAGCTGAATCTCTAATCTCATCTCTAATGCTCCTATTTTAATTCAATGCCATATCGTTTGCCCCTAGATAGGACTGGCTGCTTTGGGCTCGGAGCAACAAACATGTTCCAGACATTGTGCTAGGTGCTGGAAAAAACACTCAAGGATAAGACACGTTCCTTTATCCTCCAAAGGTCATCACCTTCCTCAGCATCACCTGGAGACTTGGTAAAAATCCGGACACCTGAGCTTCACTCTGAACCTCGGAACCTGCTGAATCAGAATCTCTGGGGGTTAGGCTCAGGGATCCGCTAGTAAAGCAAGCCTCCCAGGTTAATCTCCGTAAAATTTGAGAGAAGGCAAGTGAGAGAGTCCTGAATCAGAGGTGGAGGAACACTCGTGTGTCCTAGCTGGGAAAAAACCCTGATGGGCTCTTGATATCCAGAGGGATAGAATCTTTTAACTTGGGAGTTTGCCGGGGCTTGTGGGTGATCGGCTGGGATTCTGTAGGTGTGAGGGACGAATAATAAGAACCACTTAGAAAATTTTCATTAACCTAAGTACGAAAATCAAGTTAAAGTCAGATCAAGAAATATTTACTGATACCTACTATGGTCACGGCGATTTGGGGGGATGAAGACGTCCAAGGTAAGTTCCTGCCTTCCATTTAGCAGTGGACATAAGACTTACTGATGTAAGCCAAAGGATGAAAAAGAAGTAAAACTTTAGGGAGGTGAGAGTATGGAGACCGTCATCTTGTAACGGGTAGGGGTGTTTAAATGTGCCCCTGAGAATACTGAGGAATGATGTCAGCATCATCAAAGGTCGCTTCTTTTTGTCCCCTTTTTAACAACTAATTAGACATCCATCCACAAACAAAAGTGTTTCTGTGAGAGTTGTAGAATCCAGCACCGTTTACACAGGAGGACTCCTTGGAGGAATCCTGCCCACCAGTGCCTCTGGTGATAGGCAGACACATCTTGGTCTGGGCTGTGGGACCAGCAGGAGCCAGCAAACCGGCCCCAACCCCTCTCTGCTGCAGCTGGGGAAAACCTGGAGCATGGCCATGGAGAGAGACTTTGTAGCAATCCAGCCTTCTGGAGGGGAGAATACAGCACTCGGCTGGAGAATCCCGGGAGAGAAGGTGAAGTGGGTTGAGGTGGATGAGGATACTCACCGATGGGGACATGGCTTTTTTTGGAAGGTTCATGGAATAAAAGGAGTGCTCCTAGAATTTCTATTAGTTAAAGATGAATGCTTTGACGTATGGGTATTAATCTCCTTTATCGTCAATGGGTTAGATGTTATTGCTCTTCCCACTTCCCAGATGAGAAAATTGAGGCACAGGGACGTTAAGTCAGTTGCCCAACATTGTACAGCAAAGAAGCAGTAGATCCAGGATCTGACTCAACAGTCTGTTTCTGGAGCTTTGGCATTGTGTATGCAGTCTGTCTCCCCATTCAGGGAGCTGGCTGAAAGATGTGCACTGTCCACATGGCTGTGCTTTCTCTCCCTTCTAGGCTTCTGCAGAAAAAGCTCATGAGGGTATCCCCCGGAAGGGGAAGGGAGAGCTGTAACCCTTAGCAAAGTGTACCCTGTGAAGGAAAGGATGAGAGAAGCTAAGAAAGCTAGAATAAGTTGAGACTTTGACAGAGTCAACGAAGACAGCACAACACACTTCAGGTCATTTCTTCTCTTTCCAGGGGTGAAAGGCAACCTGTGACCTTTCTTGGCACTCAGGTGTGCCTTTGTATTGGTGCCAGTTAGCTCTCCTTCAGCTGCTCGTTTTTCTGCCGGCGTCAGCAGTTCAGGGCAGGAACAGAGAAGCATGGTCAATTTTACTGAGGATCGAGGGTTGGCAATGGAGGTTATGTAGCCGGAAAAGGTAAACTGTTTGAGGAAACCTAGGGCTCTAGCAAGAACACAGCTGTAATGCCTGATCTTGACGTTGGATATGGAGAAAAGTGAAGCTGGTCGAGTAAGATGGTTGGGAGACCCTCATGGATGGTTGTCAGATGGAGGACAAACAGCATCAGAAAGGCAGACTTGAAAGCTGGGAGGTACTGGCCACAGCAAGGCTTGTGAATGACCGAAGTGGTCCAAGGGAATGCTCGGAGCTTATCGGTGAGGAATTGAAAGATGAAGGTGTTGAAGGAATCATTACGTGAATGCTGAGGTCACAGAGTATGTTGGCAGTGTTGGAGCAACCTGGTGTAGAGGACTTTTGGAAGTGTCCTTGAGTGGGTGGAAGGCAGTATGATCTGAGTGAGATGTTCTAAATTACACCAGATCTCGTACGAAACAAGCTGTGATCTGTGGGCTACTATTAAATGATGGTAATAAGAGGCAGGAGACACCACTGATTAGGGAAGCGTTTATAGAAGAGGTGATCCTTGCACTGAGTCTGAAACCAGGAGAGATTCTTGATGGGCTGGCGGAAGAAGAGGGCTATAGAGTGATGGGAGCAGAACTGAGGAGGCAAAGCATGAGACAAGTTATAGGGGGGCTGCTTAGAACTTACTTCACTATAGAATAGTTGCGTTTTATAATTATCAGTTGTGCAAATGTGTATATTGCTTATTAATATAAGTTGCATTGGGACTTGCTTTAATAGTATAGCCTCTTGGCCCCGGTAACCTTTGAAAGGCAGTACAAACAAACACTGTAGCTGCAGAAAGAGGCCAGTTTTTTAGAAAATTTCCCCCTGAAGTTCTAAGACTGGCAAATATATTACTACATGGCAATAGGGAAATGTTTGCAGATCTTTGTCTCTCCCTTATTGCCAGTATATTCATTTTTATTCTTTCGAGAGAGAGAGAGAGAGACTTTTTTTTTTAAATTTAGTGATCCAGAAAATTAAATTTTCTGTTCTGATCAATAACTTTGAACAAACACCTCTACCCCAGAACCTACTGAGGGCATTCTGGCATAAATTGGGTTTGGGCATCTGTAGGTATATTAGAGATGTCTTCTCAGAATATGTCTTGAAATCTTTATGCTAATATTTTGGAGGTTTGGTGAAAATTGAGCTGTATTTAAATGTTTTTTAATGTTTATTTTCGAGAGAGAGATCGAGCATGAGCAGGGGAGGGTCAGGGAGAGAGGGAGACATAGAATCCGAAGGAGGCTCCAGTCTCTGATCTGTCTGCACAGAGCCCGACATGGGGCTCGAACCCATGAACCACAAGATCATGAAGATCTGAAGTCAGACCCTTAACAGACAGCCACCCAGGCGCCCAGAGCTGTATTTAAATGGAGACAGAGAGTGCGTTTGTGAGAGCATGCACGTCTGGACATGACACTCCCGCCCTTTGTCCTAGAGCTGGCACTGGTCCTGCTCAAAGCTACTGTTGCTTGAGATGCTGATGGGTGAAATAATTATACCAGATATTATACCAGTTACTGCATCCAGAAAAACTGGGCCCTGGTGTTCTGTGATGTGTGGGTTAGAAAGTTGACTTAGAGAACTTGCTTTAAAAGAGTCTTTTGAAACGGAATGAAAAGACTTTAATATTTTGAAGAGAAAGGAAAAGGTGACTTTTGTATGCTTCTTAATGCATATGTGCAGCTTTGAATGGATTTATTATAGAACTCAAGAACAGAAGATTAAGAAATTAAGGATCATGATGCTTAAAATAGACACCACATTTTTTTTTCTCACTTTAAGCAAAGCAATCTGCTAGGCAGGTGAGATTTCTGAAATGATAACAATAAAATATCCAGAAGCCTCGGAGGCTATTCCTCTACCAGTAATATTTCCAAATGGACTTCTGATGAATATTTTAACTGTTATTGTAGTTAGAGATAAGCAGAACTAGAGAAAACTAGCTCCTGCTGCCCATCAGGCTGGCCAAAGTACACTAAGTATAAAGAACTGCGATGCATTTAAAGATGTTCTTAATCTCCTACAGAATCAAATCGGTGCCCAATTCTCTTTCTTTATCAGATTACAGATGTGTCTTTTGTTGTTAACATTGGTGATGGCTAGGAAGGAAAAAAAAATAATCACCCTGGGTATTTTTTACAAGCTGTATAATTGTGTTTCTCCTCTCATCAGATAACTTTCTTCTTCCATTTGCTATTACTGCCATTAAACCATGAACAGAGACAGGGGGTTCAGCCTCGCTAGGGTCCCAGTGAGACCAGTATGCACAGTTGAAAAAGTGTAATCATGACTATAAGTATACTGCGTCTGAAATTGATCCTTAATAAATGCAGATACTCCGTTTCTCAGGAGGAGGTAGCCTGTTACCTCCTGGAAGTCCTGTGGTACTCTGTTTCCATGTCTCTGCCTAGGATTGTATTTACATCCATTTCTTGTCTTCCATATCATCTACTCCTTAAAGGCAACAGCTTTCTGTCTTCTTCAACATCTTCAGCTGAACCTTTCTATTAGCAACAGCTAATAAATGCTACTTTAATGAATGGAAGATACAAATATAAGGAGAAAGTCATGTTTGTTTGTTTTTAAAAACTACATGTTTTTATTTGAGGGATATGAAAACCCCACTGTCTCTAAATGTATTGTCTCTGACTTGAAGTTTCTTCATTTCATTGTTACTTTCTTGGGTTAATTAAAAAAAAGAAACCCAAAAGTTTCTGTGAAATCAAAAGTCTTACCTGGGAATAGCGCCTTGCAGGCATGGGACACAGGTAGGTGTGTTTTGAATGGGAAAGGCTGGTGGGAAGGAGGTAAAGTTGGAGCACAGCTGGTGGAGACAGTCCTACGTGAGGGGATCTGGGGGGAAGAGGCTGCTGAGAGATGGTAAGATATTATCAAAAGAGGTATATTTTGCATGTTTCTTAAGATTCCCAGCGTAAGAGATGGGCAACTAGAAAATCTTGCCTGTTAGGAGTTGCAATGCAGTCTGGGCCTGCCCACAGAATTGCCATCTCCCAACACAGACCCCTAGCGTATGCACCCATGTCTGTGTACCCCTCAGTGACTGCTCTCAGCAGAACTGCAGGTGGCTGTCGTCAGGCGGGGTGAGCTATAACCTGTGAGGACATCCATCCTTTCCAGATCAGCAAGACTTGATTCTGCACATAGGAGGAATTTCTAAAGAGCATTCACTTCCTTTAAAATCCTCCAAAAGACTTTAGCAGGATGTAAATCCAGATAGTGATCCTGAGGGAGCATAACAATGCTAGAACTTTCCAAGAGGAAGGAAACTCTGGCAACAGTCACAGGCAATGTGTCCCAAGACACTTCCCACTGCATCCTTCATGACCCCCTCCCAGTACTTCTCCCTTGCCTTTCTTCAGAGCCCTTTATACACAGTTAGCAAGGGACTCCGATATAAAGGGTTGTCGGTTATTGCTTCTGGTTTTGCCCTTCGGAATCCCTACCTAACTGGGAAGGTCTGGGGTCACACAAAGTCGATGTTGTTAGATAGCATGTTCAAGGACAGACATGTCAATCAAAGATACAGTAGCCTTTGGCCAATAAATAATATTTTTATGAGTTCTGATACAAGGTAGGGTTTTCTCTGAGTATAGAAACCAAAAACTGGTCCAAAAATAGCACCATCCCTTGTGATAGTGGAAATGGGAGGAACAGTCAAGAAGGTGGACCAGAGAGGGTGGGAGGCCCCGGGTACTGAGCCTGTATTTCAGGGCCTGCAAACATTTCCATTACTGAGACCTCCCTCAGGTGACTATAACTAAATGTAAATTAAACATTTACCCTCTGAATTGAGAGTTATCACCTGGAAACTTATCTTGATGGTATTTTGCAGCTTTTTTGAAGAAGGAGAAGGATGTACTCCCCTCCCCAGCCATGTTAAAATTAGAAAAGAAACATAGAATGCCTACTTCATTTGGCTATTTTTGAGAGACCTCTGAAATAAGATAATGTAATGTGGGTTTGGAAGCAAAACTTTTTCTATTTCCACAGCTCCCTTTTATTTTTAAATACTGTCTTAATTTACATCTTCTTCTTTGCCTTCCAGAATGTGTGTGTGCTTGTGTGTATAAAATATATTATTCTTTATATCAATCCTCTCTCCACCTCCTCGCAGACCAAACATTTGTTCCTATCTGCAAGGCAGTGTGCTTTGGGCTCAGAAAAACAAAGAATAATAAAATATTCCCTGTCCTTAATAGCAAATTTCTTTTCTGTTGGAGAAACACTTAATTTGTTTCTTTTTCTTTTTTTTTTAAATTAAGGTAGAATTGATAGATAACCTTATGTAAGTTTCAGCTGTACTTGTAATTTGCACCTGTATGTGCTATAAAGTAACCACTAAAAGTCTAGTTACAATTCATCATCATACAATTGACCCTCTTCACCTGTTTGGTGCCTCCCCTCCGACTCCCTTCACCTCCAATAACCATCAGTTTGTTCTCTGTAGCTATGAGTTTATTTTTGTGTTGTTTTGTTTGTTCATTTGTTGTATTTTTTTAATCCACATATGAGTAAAAGCAAATGATATTGGTCTTCCTCCAGCTAACTTATTTTACTTAGCATAATACCCACAAGTTCTATCCATGTTGATGCAAATAGCAAGATTTCATTCTTCTTTATGGCTGAGAAGTATTCCATTGCATACATGAAGCACATCTTCTTTATCCACTCATCTATAGATGGACACTTAGGTGGTTTTCATATCTTGGCTATTGTAAATAATGCTGCAATAAACATACAGGTATATACCTCTTTTTGAATTAGTGTTTTTATATTCTTTAGATAAGTACCCAGGAGTGGAATAGCTGGATGATAAGGTAGTTCTATTCTTAATATTTGCGGAAACTCAATACTGTATTCCGTAGTGGTTGCTCCAATTTATATTCCCTCCAACAGTATGTTCTTTTTGCTACACGTCCTCTTCAACACTTATTTCTTGCTTTTTGACAGCAGCCATTCTAACAGGTGTGAGGTCATATCTCATTTTAGTTTTGATTTGCATTTCCATAATAAATGTTTTTTTTTAGTATTTATTTATTTATTTATTTATTTATTTATTTAGGGGGGACAGAGAGAGAGAGGGATGGGTGAAGGGAAAGAGTGGAAGAATCCCAAGCAGGCTCCATGCTCAGCACAGAGCCCAACGTCGGGCTCAGTTTCATGACCCTGAGATCATGACCTGAGCTGAAATCAAGAGTGGATACTCAACCAACTGAGCCACCCAGGTGCCTCTGCATTTACCTAATAATTAGTGATGTTGAACATCTTTTCATGTGCCTGTTGGCTATCTGCATAAGACATTGGAAAAATGTCTATACAGATTCTCTGCCGATTTATAGCTTATAATTTTCTGTCCATATATAATATATATAGTTGTTTATTTTCTTATTGTTGACTTCTATGAGTTTTTATATATTTTGGATACTAACCTCTTATTGGATATGTGATTGGCAGATATCTTCTCTTATTCAGTAGGTTATCTTTTCATTTTGATGGTTTTCTTTGCTCTGTGAAGCTTTTTAGTTTCATGTGGCCCATTTGTTTGTTCTTGCTTTTCCCTTGTCTTTGGAAATAGATCCACAAACTCATTGCTAAGACCGATGTCAAGGAGCTAACTACCTAAATTTTCTTCTAGGAATTTTATATTTTCAGGTCTTACATTCAAGTCTTTTATCTATTTTGAGTTAATTTCTGTGTATGGTGTAAGAGAGTGGTCTAGTTTTATTCTTCTGCTTGTAGCTGTCCAGTTTTCCCAGCACCATTTTGAAGAGTCTGTCCTTTCTCTGTTGTATGTGCTTGGCTCATTTGTTGCAAATTAGTTGTTACTTTGTGTATAGGTTTATTTCTGGGCTCTCATTTCTGTTCTATTGATCTATGTATCTGTTTTTTATGTCAATACCACATTGTTTTGATTACTATAGTAATCTTTGCTGCGGTGCAGTTTGAAACCAGGTAGTGTAACTACCTCCAGCTTTGTTTTTCTTTCTCAAGATTGACTTGGTTATTCGGAAATGATGCTCAACATCACTCATCATCAGGAAATACAGATAAAAGCCACACTGAGATACCACCTCACTCCAGTCAGAGTAGCTAAAAGGAACAAATCAGGAGACTACAGATGGTGGTGGAGAGGTGGAGAAACGGGAACCCTCTTGCACTGTTGGTGGGAATGCAAACTTGGTGCAGCCGATCTGGAAAACAATGTGAAGGTTCCTCAAAAGATTAAAAATAGAACTATCCTATGACCCAGCAATAGCACTGCTAGGAATTTACCCAAGGGATACAGGAGTGCTGTTGTATAGGGGCACATGTACCCCAATGTTTATAGCAGCACTTTCAACAATAGCCAAATTATGGAAAGAACCTAAATGTCTAGCAACTAATGAATGGATAAAGAAGTTGTGGTTTATATATACAATACACTACTACTTGGCAATGCTAAAGAATAAAATCTGGCCATTTGCAGCAACGTGGATAGAACTGGAAGGTATTATGCTAAGTGAAATAAGTCAGTCAGAGAAAGCCAGATACTATATGTTTTCACTCATAGGTGGATCTGGAGAAACTTAACAGAAGACCATGGGGGAGGGGAAGGGAAAAGTTACAGAGAGGGAGGGAAGCAAACCATAAGAGACTTTTTTTTTTTTAATTTTTTTTTTTTAACGTTTATTTATTTTTGAGACAGAGAGAGACAGAGCATGAATGGGGGAGGGTCA
Source organism: Panthera uncia (assembly GCF_023721935.1). NCBI lineage: Eukaryota > Metazoa > Chordata > Mammalia > Carnivora > Felidae > Panthera > Panthera uncia. Next base: position 81,681,424 of record NW_026057584.1, read on the forward strand.
GAGAGAGGGAGACACAGAATCAGAAACAGCACAGAGCCCGACGCAGGGCTTGAACTCACGGACCGCGAGATCATGACCTGAGCCGAAGTCGGCTGCTTAACCGAATGAGCCACCCAGGCGCCCCATAAGACTCTTAAATACAGAGAACAAACTGGGGGTTGATGCGGGGTAGGGGAGGAGGGAAAGTGGGTGATGGGCATTGAGGAGGGCACTTGTTGGGATGAGCACTGGGTGTTGTATGGAAACCAATTTGACAATAAAGTATATTGAAAAAATTAAGTTTTAAGTAGAAAAAAATAAATCAAAGACATGGTTCTAATAAAAAATAAAAAAAAATAAAAAAAACAGAATCTTTTGTGGTTTTTATAATAAATTTTAGAATTATTTGTTGTAGTTCTGTGAAAAATGCCACTGGTATTTTAACAGGGATTGCATTTAATCTGTAGACTTCTTTGGGTAATATCTACATTTTGACAATATTAATCCTTCTAGTCCATGGGTGTGGAATATCTCTCCATTTATTTGTGACATCTTCAATTTTTTTCATCAGTGTCTCATAGTGTTCAGTTTATAGGTCTTTCACCTTTTTGGTTAAATTTATTCCTAGGTATTTTATTCTTTTTAATGCAATTTTCTTAATTTTTCTGAAAGTTTGTTGTTAGTGTATAGAAATGCCACAGATTTCTGTATATTTATCTTGTATCCTGCAACTTTAGGTTTGTTGTTCTTGTTGTTCTTGTTGGTGTTTTTGATAGAGATATTAGGGTTTTATACATATAATATGGCATCTGCAAATATATGACTGTTTTGCTTCTTCCTTTTCAATTTGGAATAATTTTATTTTTCTTATTGCCATGGCTAGGATTTCCAATAATATGTTGAATAAAAGAGGCAAGAGTGGACATTCTTGCTTTGTTCTTGATATTAGAGGAAAAACTTTCAGCTTTTTAGCATTAAGTATGATATTAGCTGTGGGTTTGTCATAAATGGCCTTTATTATGTTGAGGAACATTCTCTCTATACCCACTTTATTGAGAGTTTTTAATTATAAATGGATGTTGAATTTTGTCAAATGCTTTTTCTGAATCTATTGAGTTGATCATATGATTTTTATTTTTTATTTTGTTAATGTGTTGTATTATGTTGATTGATTTGTGGATGGTGAACCATCCTGATGTGGATGGTGAACCATTTCATACCTGAAATGAATCCCACTTTCCCACTTGCTTATGCTATATGATCCTTTTAATGTATTGTTGAATTCAGTTAGCTAATATTTTGTTGAGGATATTTGCATCTATATTCATTAAGGATATTGGCATGTAATTTTCTTTATTTTTTTGTGGTAACCTTGTCTGATTTTGGTATCAGGGTAATACTAGCCTTGTAAAATAAGATGGGAACATTCCCTTCTCTTCAATTTTTTGGAAGTTTGAAGATAGGTATTAAATCTGAATGTTTGGTAGAATTCACCAGTTACATGGTCTGGTCCTGGACTTTTGTTTTTTGGGAGATTTTTGACTATTGATTCAATATCTTTACTAGAAATTGGTCTATTCAGATTTTCCATTTCTTCATGATTCAGTCTTGGATGGTTGTGTATTTCCAGGAATTTATCCATTTCTTCTAGGTTGTCTAATTTGTTGGTTCATAGTAGTTTCTTATGATGCATTATATTTCTCTGGTATCAGTTGTAACTTTACCTCTTTTCTTTCATATTTTGTTTACTTGATCCTTCTCTTCTTTTTTCTTGGTAAGTCTAGCTAAAGCTTTGTCAATTAGGTTTATCTTTTTAGAGAAACGGTTCTTAGTTTCATTGATCTTTTCTATTACCTTTTCAGTCCCTATCTTATTTATTTCTATTCTGATCTTTATTGTTTCCTTCCATCTACTAACTTCAAGTTTCATTTGTTCTTCTATTTCTAGCTTCTTCAAGTGTAAAGTTTGATTGTTTATTTGAGATTTCTTGTTTCTTGAGGTAGGCCTGTATTGCTATGAACTCCCCTTTTAGAACTGCTTTTGCTGCAGTTTGATGTGATGTTTTTTGTTTTCATTTGCTCTAGATATTTTTTAAATTTATTCTTTGATTTCTTCAATGACTTATTGGTTGTTCAGTAGCATGTTGTTTAATTTTCACATTTTTGTGGCTTTTCCAGTTTTCTTCATATAATTAATTTCTAGTTTCATACCACTGTGGTCAGGAAAGATGCTTGGTATACTTTCAGAGTTCTTGAGACTTGTTTTGTGGCATGATGTGATCTATCCTGGAGAATATTCTGCACGTATTTGCAAGAATGTGTGTTCTGTTGCTTTTGGATGGAATGTTTTGTGTATATCTGTTAAATTCATCTGATCTATAGTGTCATTTAAGGCCAATGTTTTCTTATTATTTTTCTGTATATCCACTGATGTAAATGGGCTGTTAAAGTCCCCTACTATTATTGTATTACCATCAGTTTTTAGTTCAGTTAATATTTGCTTTATATATTTTGGTGTTTCTATGTTGGGTGCATAGATATTTATAAATTTTATATCTTCTTTCTGATTGGCCCCTTTATCATTAGGTAATACCCTTCTTTGTCTTTTATTAGTCTGTTTTAAAGTCAATTTTTTTGGACATGAGTATAGATATACCAGCTTTCTTTCTTTTTTTTTTTTTTTTTAACATTTGCTTGGAATATTTTTCTCCATCCCTTCCCTTTCAACTGTATGTGTCATTATTTCTGAGGTGAGTCTTGAAGGCAGTATATGAATGTGTCTTTTTTTTTTTTTAATCTATTAAGCCACTCTGTGTCTTGGAAAATTTAGTCCATTTACCTATAAAGTAATTATTGATAGGTATGTACTTATTGCCTACTTGTTATTTGTTTTCTGGCTGTTTTTCTAGTTCTTCCCTGTTCCTTTCTTCTCTTTCTCCCTTTCCTTGTAACTTAATGGCTTTCTCTACTGTCGTGTTTAGATTTTCTGTTTCTTTTGTGTATTTCCTATGAGTATGACTATGCTTTGTGGTTACTGTGAGGTTCATGTATAATATTTTAAGTATATAACAGTAAGTTTTAAGTTGATAGAAACTTAAATTTAAATACACTCCAAAATTTGACATTTTTACTCCCTCCTAAACCACATTTTATATTTTTGATGTCAAATTTCACATCTTATTTTCTGCATTCCTTACCTAATTATTGAAGTTTTAGTTAATTTTGCTATAATTATTTTTTTAACCTTTATATTACATTTGCTTCATAAGTGATTGATCCACTACCTTTTTTATATATTTACCTTTTCCAGTCAGATTTTTACCTTCATGTGTTTACTTGTTATTAATTAATTAATTTCTCTTCAGTCTGAAGAAATCAGTTTATAATTCCTTATAAGGCTGGTTTAATGGTGCTGAACTATAGTTTTTGTGATTTTTGAGAAACTATCCCCTTTTAAATTCTGAATGATAACCTTGCCATGTAGAAAATTTGTGGTTGGAAGCATTTTCCTTTAAGGATGTTAATCTTAAAAATAAAAAGGCAGTTATTTTTCCAACAAAAGTGGATTTAATAGGAAATAGCAAAGAATTGTAATCTGGGACAAGGAAGCTACTGTAAAAGCATTGGCAAGTCCAGAGAACAAAAGAGAGTTTTTTTTTTTGTTTGTTTTTTGTTTTTTTTTTTAGAAAACAAAGAAGGAAGTAAAGAGGGCTATTATAAACTGGGAGTTTGAAGTATAATGGCTTTTTAAATAAAGTTTTTATTTTAATTCAGTCAGTTAACACACACATACGGTATTATATCAGCTTCAAGTGTACACTATAGTGATTCAACAATTTCATACATCATCTGGTGCTCATCATGACAACTGCACTCCTTAATCCTCATCACCTATTTAACACAACCCCCTATTATTCCCTCCTCTCTGGTAACCATCAGTTTATTCTCTTAATTAAGAGTTTGTTTCTTGGTTTGTCTATTTGGCTGCGTTGTGACAGTCTGTCATTGTGTAAGCTGTTCCTTCTTCCTACTGGGATAGTGAAGTAGTAGCTAAAGCAGTATGGACTTGAAAGATGTATCTCTAACTGTTGTGCTTGCAATTCGGATGTTGTTGCACAGGGCTCAGGTGTGTTATCCCTCCCTACCTGGGCCAGGTGTTCGAGGGGTGTTGCCTATGTGAGCTTTGTGTGCCTGCTTGCTGCCATGGGGCCACAGCTGTGGTGCTGGCATGGGTGAGGCTGTCATTTGGCCCAGTCACTGTGCACTGTTATGGCATGGGGTGGATCCTTGGCAAGGTGGATCTTCTCATAATAGCAAGCTAGAAGAAGAGTTCCAAAATGGTGCCCACCAGCACTGGCACCAGCAAGTTAGAATGAGATCGTAAAAATGGCCCCCGTTAGTGTCTCTGTCCCTGGAAGGCATCTCAACAAGTTCCTGCCTCTCTGGCAGACACATCAAGATTAGTGTGTGTCCTTCACATATGGTCTAGGCATTTTTCAATCTGCTGCTTTTGTGCTGGGGCCTGGGGTGAGTGAATCTGTGTGTGAGCCCCTTAAGAGGGGATTCTTGTTCCCTACAGTTCTACGGTTTTCCTGGACATCCTCATTGGGTTTCAAAGGCAGATGTTTTGGTGTCTTGTCTCCTATGTAGGATCTAGGTGTTGGGATGCTTGATGTGGAGCATAGACCCTTCACATCTCAGGAAAAACCCCATATTTTTCAGATTCTTCCCAGCTGTGGATCACAGAGCCTGGTGTGTCTGTGTGTGTGTGTGTGTTTTCGTGGGACAGTGTCTCTGCTTCTCCTACCTGTTGTGATGCTGAGCTTTTATCCTTTCTTGTGGAGGCTGTGTTCATAGATTTTCAGGTCTTTTTCAGAGGAAATTGTTCCATATGTAGTTGTGAATTTGTTGTGTCTGTGGGAGGAGGTGAGTTCAGGATCTTCCTACGCCACCATCTTGAACAACCCCTCTGACTGTTTTATTTTTCTATGTTAAATTTTAACCTCATTGAAAGTAAAAGCTGGCGCTATAATCATAAATGTACTTAACAAAAACAAAACACAACACAGTCTCATAAAAAACTTATGTCTTCAAAAATGGTGACTTTCTTTGATATCATTATTTTTTTTTCTTCAACATTCCTTCTGTTAAGCCTGACTAAACTCCAGAAGACATCCTACACTAAGGTGTGATAGGCAATATAATGGTATCTCAAAGATGTCCACATTATAATCCTTGGAACCTGTAAATATGCTACCTTACTTGACAAAGGGGAATTAAGGTTGTTAATCAGCTAACCTTATAATAAGGACATTATTCTGTTTTATTGAGTGGTCCCTCGTGATCACAAACGTCTTTAGGAGCAAAAGAGGGAGGCAAAAGAGAAGGTCAGAGAGATGTGACATGAGGACATAACCCTCCATTTCTGGCTTTGAAGATGAAGGAAGGGGCCACAAACCAAGGAATATGAGTGGTCTTCAGAAGCTAGAAAAGGCAAGGAAATGGATTCTCCCTTACAGCTTCCAGAGAGGAATATAGCTCTGTCAACATGTTGATTTTAGTGCAGTGAGACCCATTTTGGACCTATGACTTCCAGAAGAGTAAGGTCATAGTTTTTTATTGTTTTCAGTCACTAACCTTGTGGTAATACATTGCAGCAATAGAAAACTAATACACAAGGCAAACATGAAATGGTTCACCCCAATCACCTTTCTGGCTGATTGAATCCCTCAAATTGCCTGAATTTCCTGAAGGCATATTCATTAACCCTCATTCATATCCTCTCCATTTCAAACTGTATGCCATGGACTTTTTAAAAATTTTCCTGTATCTCCTATTTTCTTCTCTAAAATTACCCAAGTTTCATTGTTTAGGGTTTCTTTCTACAGATGAGAACATCTCTAATAATAACTATCAAAGTTGATATTTTAGAAATGGGAAAATTATGTTCTATATGGTCCATATCAGTCAGGATCCAATATGAAGATATACACCATGTAGTTGTTTGACAAGGAAAGTTACATATAAAGAGTTATTAGCTATAGCAAGAGGATTGGAGTTTTGAGGAATTAGAAAACTAAAGAATGCTAGAGAATATAGAAAAAACACATATAAGGAGCATGAACTACCTGGAGCTTAGCTAGAGCATCAGAGGAAAAGTGCCCCCAGGGCTGAGATCCAGATCTTGCTAGAGGGCATGGCTGTGACTCATTGGATATTTGTTGTGGTACCTTGCTGGTATAACTTGCTGAAAATCTGTCCTTTGGAATGTTACAGAAGCCTAACTTCTGGAATGCCAAGGAAAGCCTCACTGGAAGGTGTCTTGCTGGAGACTTTCTGCTGTGAAACCACCCAAGGAGGGTGCTGGGGTAAGCTGTCGGCCACTGACTGATGCTGGCCTTTCTGCACATAGGATCTGGATGCTGGAGAAGCTGTTTATGCTGCAGGGTCTGGGTGTTGGAGAAGCCATGCATGCTGGATCTGAAATCAGGAAGGAAGCTCCCTTCCTCACACAGGGTCTCTCCAGCACTTTCTGCTGACAGAGCTTAACATCATGCCTGCTGACAGAGGAAAATATTCACAGGGCTCATCTTCATTTACAGAGCAGTCAGTGAGGGGTAAATTTGGAATTGAGAGGCAATAACTTGATAACTGGCAAATGGTCCCAAAGGGCATACAGCATAGGACAATGGTTCTCAAAGTGTGATCTGTGAATCTCTGGGTTCCCTGAGATCCTTTCAGGGCACGTGTGAGGTCAAAACTATTTTTTTTTGATAACATTAAATTATTTTTTTGCCTATTAACTGTGTGGGCACTTGTGGTACAAAAACAATGGTAGTAAAACTGCTGGCACTTTAGCCAAAAATAAAGCAGTGTACCAAACTGTACTAATAGTCATTGTATTCGTTACTACCATTCATGGGATATATAAATAACTTCTTTTAAAAATCTCCTTGATGAAACAGTAGAAATGATTAACTTTGTGTATCCAAGGTTTGAAATTCCATATATATTTTTTTTAAATATTCTGCGTGATGGAATGGGAAGAATGCATAAAGTAATTCTTCTGTGTATACAGTTACAACAATTGCTCTGAGGAAAAAGTGATTGTACAGTTGTTTTAGTTGCAAACTGTATTGGCTACTTTTTATCATAGGATGATATTTTAATTTGAAAGAATGATAACCTATGGTGATGCAGACTTGGGTATTTGGTATACATTTTCTTAAAAATGAACAAAATGAACCTATCAATCCACAGAAACCTGAGCATGTGTTGCCAATGATAAAATTCAAGCTTTCAAGTGGAAATTTGAATTTTGGAAAAGTTAAATCTCCCATCATGAGCTTGACAGCTTCCTAATCCTTAAAGATTCCTCTGACAAGATTAGTAGCAATATCACTAATATGACTTTTTGATATTCTATAATGAAATGTGTCAACATTTAGAAGATCTGATAACCTAGTGAATTAGTATTTTCTAGATAACCAATGCATGCTGTCACAAAATCATTCATGGATCAAAGATCCATTTAAAGCGTTAAGATAGATCAATGGATTTTAATGTAGCAGAAGACAAAATGGTCATTGATACTGTTTCAGATTCCATATTGCAGCTAACCTGTAAGACACTATCATGAATTGAGTTTTGGGTACTAGGCTAAGTGAAATTAGTCAGTCAGAGAAAGACAAAAATCATATGACTTCACTCATATGAGGACTTTAAGAGACAAAACAGATGAACATAAGGGAAGGGAAACAAAAATAATATAAAATCAGGGAGGGGGACAAAACAGAAGAGACTCATAAATATGGAAAACAAACTGAGGGTTACTAGACGGGTTGTGGGAGAGGGGGTGGGCTAAATAGGTAAGGGCCACCAAGGAATCTACTCCTGAAATCATTGTTGCACTATATGCTAACTAATTTGGTTGTAAATTTTAAAAAATAAAAAATAAAATTAAAAAAAAATTTCCAGTTACCTGAAAAAGATATCAAAAATCTCGTCCCTTTTCCAACTACTTCCCAGATTTCCTTCTTACGCTCCAATCAACATATCACAACAGATTGTATGGAAGCAGGTATGAGAATCCAGCTGTCTTCTATTAAGTCAGAGACATTAAAGTTATTTGCCAAGATACAAAATAATGTCACTCTGCTCACTAAATTTTTTGTTTTAAGGCAATGTGGTTATTTTTAATAAAATATTTTATATATGTTAATGTATAATTGGTTTATTATTTTTATACTTATTACTAAATATTTAAGTAATTCTCTGTAAAAATTTCAAATATAGCAAGTATTAATATTAGAACTTACAAGCACAAAAGCTCTCTGGGCACCCCCAAATTTTGAAAGATTATAAAGGGGTTCCAAGGACAGAAGCTTGAGAATTACTGACATAGGAAAATAAATGGGTATAAATTGTATATTTTAGTTCAAGATAGGAAGTACTATCTGAAATTGGAGCTGTCACAATCCCACTAGTAATTAAAACAAAAGTAAGTTAAAGTACCAGATAGAAATGATTTCCTACCCCTCACATTGGCAAAATTAAAACAATCTGATAGTGTCAAGTTGGTGAGAGTGTGCGAGTGTAAGAACTCTCATTTATTGCTGGTGGAAGTTTGAGTGATATAATCACTGGGGATAGATAATTGACAATCTCTTGTTTGATTGAAAATGCATTTTATAATCAGGCAATTCTACTTTTTATTCTATGTTTTTGAGAATCTTTCACTCTTGTACTCAAGGATGGCATGGGCACAGAGGCCTACTGTTGGCCTTTTTTTGTAATAGCAAACAAACTAATTCAAAGCAGCACCATTATATACCCGGATCCCATATAATTGTTAAAGTGAATGTGCTAACTCTCCAAATGTATTTAGAGGTCTTTAAAACATAATGCTGAGTGAAAACAGCAAATTACAGGGAGATATATATGGTACAGTATCATTTATGTACATTATAAAAGCCACACTCACAAAATATCTATGTGTTAAGTTGAATGATGTGAAATTGCATTCTTTAGGTCAAAAAATAGTTGAGGATTAGCAAATCCATATTATTCAAGTGAAGTTTAAAAAACTATCAGAAGTTTAAGAAACTTAGGAATTTATCACACTACGTTCTTCTGGGGAAGGCGATGTAGGCTGGCCAATGGTGAGGGACTTCAACTTTATCTGTAATTACTTTCTTTTATAATAATGAAAAACAGATAAAATATCAAAATGAAAATTATAACTGGTAGGAATTTGCGTGTTTATTTTGCTATGATATCTCAAGAAATTATTGCTTTTAACTGGAAATGTCTCAAAGAGGATGAAATGAGTCAAGAGGCAGCCTGCTTCTTTTACTGTAGTGTTCAGGATATTGTAGGGGACATTCAAACATCCAGTTCTGGGGCTTCTGGGAAACCCACTGCCTTTACTCAAAGACATAAATGTGGTTAGAGCAGCTTCTAGTTCCGTGGCAGCTTGTTGTGGTAGGAAAGAGGCATGAGAACCGTGAATTTCTTCAGAACTCCTATCAATCCCAATACCTAATTAGGTTCATAAAAGGCTGACTTCTGGTGCTTAGTGAAGGAAGATTTTTAGCTAGCAGAATATTCACTTCAGCAGACCTGAAAATACTGACTTCATCCGGTCCCTCTAAACAGTCCATTTGGATATTTTTCACCAGGACTGTGAAAGTTAGACTGATGTATTAGACACAGATAAAACAAACTTAATATGTATAAATTGTAGTTAATAGGCAGCATGTAACCTAATGTATTACAAGCATCTTCTTTGGATGGTACTTTGTTTTTTCTTTGTTTCTGAACTGCCTTAAAAGTAGGATTTTTAGTGGGAGCCTCACAAAATTGAAAACAAATGACACAATAAATTAGTATTTAAGTCTTTTATGCGGTTATTCTTGCAGAGCTCTGGTTGGAGAGGAGAAGGGAAGATCTGACCAGGACCTTAAGAATATCCCAGCCTAATTGGATACCCAGAGCCCATACAAATGACGTTCCTATCAAACAAGCTATAGGAAGTGATAACACTGAGTTTTGGCAGCCATGGCTAGAGAGAGCACTGTAGCTGTTGTGGAAAGATTGTGATAAGAGCTGGCTTGGCATGTGTTTGGAAACAGCTTCCCAGGGGAGATTGAAAAGGGAGATAGATGGGCCAGTTTACCTGTGTGAGATCCAGTTTACTTACTCTGGGACTTGTGATTTTCTGCTGAGTTTGGAGTTTAATTCTGGAAGAGTGGATTAAGCCCAGCAACACCGTTGTGATTCACAGCAGAGTCTTGACTCTTGCAAATGAGTTGGGAAATACGAGGAGTGTGAAATATAGCAGGCGATAGCTAAATAGTTCAGTGGTGGTTATTGTTATTAGAATGTGTGAGGCAGTCTTCTATTTATAGCACACTGTTCTGAGCGTTTGTCCAGCTCTACCTCTACCCGAAGAACTCAATGTGACATCAGGCTGGAGAGCTGCTCATCTAGGTGAAATTACTAAGGGGATTCCAGTGGAGCTTCAGATTATTCACATTTCAACGACATTTCCTCACGAAAGATATAGGACTGCTTATATATAGTCAGCTGTCAGATAGCGACACGGAAATGTGCTCTGAGATGGGCCCTGGATGCTGTGGGGTTTATTTCTCTAGCTTAGGGCCACACCAAGGTAGAATCTTTAGCAACTCTGCCCTTTTTCACACGTCCTAAGTCATAGTGGTCCAAATGAATCACCTTTTGTAATATATTTGGACCTCTTCTTATTCTTAATGAATCTCTGTCTTCTAGGCTTAGCATCCTGACAGTTTATTCAGTCATTCATTTGTTTAATATGTGTTGAGTAGTCTGCTAAGTGCAGTTAAAAATAAATAAGAAGTTTTTCATCTAATGAAGGAGGTAAGGAACATCCTCAAATATCCTTAAAACAAAATGGAATGAGAAGTGCCATGTCAACCAAGAGCAAGAAGGGTTCCAAGAATGGCAGTGTTCAGATGGCGGTGGGTGGGAGAGGTTGATAATAGAGGGAGAGCTCCCTCTCAGGAGGGAGCTGAGAGCCTTACAGGAGAAGCAGAACAAAGGTGTCAGCTTCATGACCAGGTTTATGGCTTGGTAGTCCTTCTAACTGATGGTTTAAAAATATCTGTTCAACATTTGTTTAGTGGAAAATAAGACCCACAGAAGCCTCTTCTCTACTGCCTCAAGTGATTTAGTTCTGGTCCCTAGCTTGTATACCCTATTTAGGAGGGGAAAAGCTCTGTGGTTACCTGGATCCACTCCCTCTGGAAGGCAGTATAGCCACCTGCCATCTGTGGTTATTCACACTTACCCCTGCCAATCCTCCCCAAGCCCAAGTGGCTTTATTAAATTATTCCTTCTTAACACCTACAGTGCTGTTTCTGAATGGAGTCCTAGTAAACACAGTTTGCTCCATTTCGCTACATTCTTGAGCACTACTGGAATAGTTGCCATCTGGCCCTCTCCCTAATCTAGCTCTGAAGAGAAGCAACAGCCTGAGCAAAAGTTCAGACTGGAGAGCTTGGGGGTGACATTCCAGAATATGAAATATCATCTGTAAAGAAGTAGTGAAAGAAACTGCTGCAAAGGAGGGGCATCAGCTTGTAGAGGCCTTTGAAGACTAGTCTAGTCTAAGTGAATGGGCCTCTGTTCACTAAGTCATAGGAAGGCACTAAAGGATTATGAGCCAGGATTATGGTTTGCAAAAACAGATTTGTAGTTTGGGAATTCTTTTTGGGTTGATAAAAGGAAATAGTGGACCTAAAGATGTATAAGAGTTGTACATTCTCATTCTTTATAAATGTCTACATTTCAAAAATTTCTATAGTCACTAATAGTCATACTCAATGGTTAATATTTTGCTGTTTCTGTCCAGTTGTATTTCTTTGTGCGTGTTTATATGGTTGGGATTACAATGTGTATACAACTTATTTTCAGTTTTTGTACCTACCATAATAACACTAATGCCCCACATTATTAAAACTCTTCACGAATAGTTTTTAATTGGTTGTGCCATATTTTGTAGAAATCCTTTTTTTCTCAACCATTTCCTTAATGTTGAACATTTGAGTTATCATCTATTTACTATTAAGTCATGTTATAATTATTTAATTAAGATTCATTTGGCAGCAACATGATTTGGAGAAGAAGGTTATGTTACACAATAACACATAACTGAAATGGGAGACAATGACAGGAAGAAGTTTCATTGATTCCACGTCTAATTTGGGTAGGAGTGAAGGAAGGAATGGAGGAAATCTTATGGGATTATTGTGAGCTTTTCAAGCTTTGGTTTTTAAAAGGCCTGCACCAAGTTTTCTTCCTCTTTTATACCCAGTGAGCCCTCATTACATGGTTTGTTTAATAAATGGATGATGAATGAGTAATTGAACACTAGGCGTTAGCAATGCTGCTGTTGCCAAGTCACATGCATACATTCTAAATAACATTTTTACTATGGCTTCCCCGAAGAAAATGGTATCCATCTTTGGCAACTATTATCTAAACCATCCCAATGCACCAATTCCCTGTGATGTGTCTGATGTATTTATTTACTTCTTTTCGGAAGCACAACACCCATGAAAACAAAGAGTGGTCAGCAAAGAAATTAATACATTTGCTTCTGTTTTTTTTTCCAATATTTTTAATTTACTTCTGGTCAACAGGCAAGCATGTATAAAAATTTCTATAATGTGCCAGTGCTATGCTCAGTGCTTTGGCAAGTAAAGTGTGTATTCTGCCTTATGCATGACTTATAATTTAGTCATGTGGCAGAAACTAACATGCAGAGATAAAAAAGAGAGAATGATTTAGAGATCGTGTTTAGTGAAGAACGCATTTATTATCTACTGAAGCTTAGAGACAGGAATAACAGAATGGGATAAGAATATTAGTAAACACAAAGAAGGCAAGGTGAATTTCATGAACCAAGTTGAAATTCTGTCAGTATTGTGGTTTTGTCTAATTCCTTGAAATGGAGGCAGGCAACGGATGGTCCCCACTTCCTGTGTAGGGGATCCTTCTTTACTTCCCTAGGATAAATGGAGACCCCTAAACTCATTTAATCAGTGCTTCACCACCACATTCTCAACTGCGATGTTGGCCTGAATCTACAACCCCAGAGACAGACAGACTTGCACCTAAGACCTGCTATAATCCACGTGAATAATCAATATTTGCTGGTGCAATGATCTCACTCTGGGAAATAATGCTTCTGAGCTAATTGAGCTAATGAGAATATATTAGCTATTGGTCTAGTGAAAGTGATGACAGAGTAATCTAATTCCTACTGGCTCCTGGATAACCTTCAATTTAAAGGTAATGACATTAAGAAATGTTAAACTGAGTATGCTCAAGTGTACATGATATGTACTCATTAGGCAGTGCAAATGGCCATCAGTAAGTCATAATGATTCTTTAGAGCAGGGGCTCTTCACCTGGGGTCCATGAATAGAATTCAGAAAGTCTGTGGACTTGGATTAAAAAGAGAGTACAACCTTATTTTCCCTAAATTCTAATGAAGTTTAGCATTTTCCTTCATCAGGAATATGGGCAGCAAGTTACAGTGGTATTCAAGGTACCTGTGACTTAGTCGTGAATAGAAACTACACCTATTTTTGTATCACATTGCGTTTGTTTCCTATATCCTATAAGATATTGTTTACATTCAACAGTACTTTGAAAATATGATAATTAGACCTGCAAATGGATCTTGCTATTTCATACATTAATAAAGACTATGTTGTTATATCAATAATTTTTTTTTTAACATTTTGATATTAGTATTTAACTATAACTGGTTTTCTTTGTATTCTTTTTGGGTTTTTTTTTGGTGTGTGTGTGGGGTTTTTTTCTTTTGTTTTAAAAAACTGTCGTTGTGAGAAGGCATCATAGACTTTACCTGACTGCGAAAGGGTTTATGCACAAAATGATTAGGGACCCTTACTTAGAAAGAGGAACCTTTTGTTCCTGGTGAAAACTTTGCTACTTGCAACACAAATTCTTTCTGTTTTTCTGACACGGGGGATCCTACCAGTCCCTTCCTATGGGGGAGAACTTGGAGTGGCTCCGCTGTCAGTTTACACAGTGAGATCTTACACCATATGTAACTCTAGAGGCTGGAGAGATGACACTCTGCCAAAATGGTTGGGAAACATGGAGAAACAGAGAGCTGGTGGCTGGACCATCTTACAAGGAGAAGTGACTTCTATAAAATTTTACATGTTGCAGACTGTTGCCTTTCCTCCTCGGCTCTTCTCCTTCTCAACTCACGTCATATCAACAAAAGTTTTAGACAAATAAACTAGCAAAATACAAGGCTGCGTGAGCCAGCCTTTCTTCCAGCCGTCCAGTTTGGTTGGGGGGATGGCTGTGGAGAAGAAAAGGGAGAAGAGATGGCCAGGGTCAAGTTGTCATTTCATCTCCCCATATAAGACCCCATTGTCGGTGTGACATTGCTTAAGTAACACATCCTTTCTAGTCTGTGATTTCATCATATTAAAATGAGGCCAGTTCTGATTCTGACTGGGTCCTGAGTATTGGGAAAGCTGGAGTAGTTGTTTAAGGGCTCAAGATTTTGCTCCTGTGGCTCTGACTCCCTGACAGCCCAGACATACGCCAAGAGGAATGGAGAGAATCACTGGACCTCAGCTTCTCAGGAGCCTCTTGAAAGCTGATCTAGAATGCTTCAGGGTCTTCCATGTGAGGAGAAAGCACAGGGAGGCTCTTTGGCAATAGCTTCCTTGGGTCTTCCAAGGTGAAAAGTTGAGCAATGTCACCAGTGAGGCAGTGCAGATCCATTTCACAAAGATCTTTGGAAAGCAGACTCCTCCCCGACTGTGCTCTCAGATGGCTGGTCTGTGTCTGTCAGAGCGTAGGAGGTTATTTGGGCCCAAAAGTAAGCCCAATTCAAATGGTCATTATTTTTCCTGTTGCTTACTTTACTTTCCATAGCCTGTCTCCTTTTAAAGTTATTTTTATTTTTTGCATCACTTCTGCTGATTTAAAAAATCACTCATTCTCATGCACTCCACTCCAAGAACGAAAATAAGCCTTTCAGATAAGGTTTTTGTGGCCTAAATTGGGGAAGTAGACCGGGTACAAGGAAACATGTATGATGTTTATTTGGGTCCAGGTTTATTTGGGCTTAATTGTGAAAATGTGTGGTTTCTCAAGCTGCATATTCATTTATTACAATATTAAAATGATTATGGTAAAATACTTCACAGAGGCTCCTTGACTCAGTAAACAGACATCGTGGTGGTCTGAGCAAATAGCTTCTGTTATTGAAGACCATGAGGGAAAGGAAGGGGAAAAAATAGTTACAAACAGAGAGGGAGGGAGACAAACCATAAGAGACTCTTAAATACAGAGAACAAACAGGGTGGATGGGGGTTGGAGGAGAGGGGAAAATTTGGGATGGGCATCGAGGAGAGCACTTGTTGGGATGAACACTGGGTATTATATGTAATGATCCACGGGAATCTACCCCCAAAACCAAGAGTACACTTTCACACTGTATGTTAGCCAATTTGACAATAAATTATATTTAAAAAAAAAAAGAAGAAAAGGGAAAAAATAGCTTTTGTTATTTTCTGAATCTGAAGCCTACTCTTCTAACAACTACATCTTTGCTACTGAATTCTAAGAGAAGAAACTGCTTGTGAGCTCTTGCACTGGTTCTAAGGCAGCAAAAGATTACTGTATTAGAAGGTCCCTAGCTCTACAGGATTTTACCCAGGAACATTTTGTTTGTTCTTAAAACACAAAGGTCTTAATTTAGCAGAATTTTTGATTGATGGTAATTTTTGTATAATCGATCTTTAGGAGAAAAAAGGAAATGCCAATGAAATACCTACTGGTGCTTTGCTCAAGAAACCATCTTTCATTTCATGACTTGAGATTAGTGAAAAATCCGTTTAATCTCCTGTACCTGCTATCTTATGACTATACTTTATGTCTATGATTAACATTCACAAATGACCAAAGGCAAAGCAAAACCTCAAATCGTTAAAGATCCAGAAAGCTTTAAGAATAGCAAAATTTGAAACTCAATTTTTCTTGCTTAACAACCCTCATTACCAAATCTTATATTGAATATGCTGATTGATTTAAGTTTTATTACCCTTTAGAAAAAGAGCCAAATCTTGTTAAGCTAGGTGCTTGAATGGAATGGTATTTGACCTCCCATTTAGCAAGAAAGACAGTATATTTAAGGTGTATTTTGAAGGCTATAATATAAATTTAGATTTAGTCACCAGTGTGGCTAAGGAATTAATATCCACTTCATTCTTAATTTATTTGGTTTGAGTATTCTGCAGAAGACGAGAAAATTATGCTTAGTTAGGAAAGACCCAATGAGGCTAAAGGAGGAACATTTAACACAGTGTTTAAACTTCAGAATGAGAAAATTTCTGGAAACAAAAGAAGAAAATGAAATAAACATTTTATGATTTTTAGGTTCTGACCTCTAGTCTTTGGGGGAAGCAATGGTGGGTTGAACACTCTTTTGATTATTGATTCATGTAATTCCCATGATCATTGACAGTATTTCTGGAATATAACATTTTAATCACTAGATCTAGACTGGACCAAGAGTGGTATGAAATTTGTTTATTATTTCATTTTATTGGAGAGTCTACAAGAATGTTATTCAGAGCTCTTGGTTTCTCCCACCCACTCCCCCCCCCCCCCCCGCCCATCCATGTAGCATCTCTTTCAGCCTCATTATTTTATGTCTGTAACAAGATGGGTCATAAAATCAAATGCAAAATGTTACAGTTTGCACCCCTGGACAGAGGAACCAGCATACAGCTCAGCGAAATGAGGCAGTAAACCTAATACTTTTGTGCAAACTGTGCAAAACTATGTACTTTTGTACATTCACTTAAAGCTTTAAGTCTGGTGGTTTAATAGAATCTTTAAGTTCATGAACAATAGGAAGAGAGGCAAGAGATGCAGAAATTAAATGAATAGTTGCAATTCCATATAATAGAATGTGTAACTTTAATCAGCTTTAATCTTACATTTTGACCCCTTGTTTCTAAGCCAGTCATTCAGAGAACGAGCTGGGGTTTTATTCCACAGTATCTTGGCCATACCCCTTGCTCTGTGTGTTGTCCTTCTGTGACTTAATGTTGTGTAGTCATTTTTGCCCTCTTTGGACATCAACAACTTCCTACCCTCCTAATTCAGATGGGGACAGCCAAATGCAGCTTTATAAAAAATGATCATTTCCCATCCATCAACAAATGCTAATCAGTGGGCCAGATATACATGCTGAGAACATAGCAGTGAACAAAGTGAACAAATTTCTGTCCTCAGAGAACTTATGATCTACTTGAGAAAAAGACGCTAGTCAAATGAAAAATTATATAATTTCAATTTGTTGTAAGAACTTCAGTGGAAAATTAAAGTACAGTCTTTGAAGATAATTATAATTGATGTTAGTTTGGGAAGTTAGTTTGTCTTTCTGAGAATGACATGAAGATGATTTGAAGTACAAGTAGCAATTAGCTGAGAAGTGAGTTGGAGAGAAGATTGTTCCAGCCAGATGGAAGCACAAGGATGAAGGTCCTGGAGGGGGGAAGAACTGGGAGCGTGTGAGGAAGGAAAAGGTGACTAGTGTGGCTGGAGTGTGGTGTGCATGGCATGGATGTGGGAGTAAGGGTGATGGGCTAAGGCCAGAGCTACTGGGGACTGGGAGTGGCCAGATCATGCAAGGTGTGTGGTCTTTTTTAAGGACTTTGGATTTATCCTAACAGGGATAATAAGCCATTGCAAGAATTTAAGCAAGGGAATTATACAATCGAATTTAAGTAGACAATACCACTTTGGCTATTGTGTGGAAAATCAGTTGGAGGAGGAGGCAAGAATGGGAAATGGAATATTACTGCTTTAGCCCAAGACAAGATCATAGTAGCTTGGACTCCAGCGATAGCATGAAGATGGACTGGAGTTAGTGGATTCAGGTAAAGCAGATAGGACTTGGAAATGCCTTGCAGGAGGGGATGAGAAAGAAAGAAGTGACAAGTGTGACTTCCAGATTTTTGGTTACTGCAATTAAGTGTGTGGAAAAGATGCCATTTGCTGAAATAGGGAAGGCTGGAGTTGAAACAAATTGGAGGCAGAAATCAAAATGTAATTTTAATATGTTATGTTTGAAATATATTTGAGACTTTACAGTGGTGATGTTAAAGAATTCATTAGATTAAAGGGTCTTTGTTTAGAGATGCAAATTGAAAATTAATTGGTACATAGATGGCACTTAAAGCCATGTGAATGTATATTTATTTTACTGATAAATAGCATATACTAAGAAAGGAAGAAGCTCCAGGATGGAGAGCTGAAGAACTCTAAAATCTAAAGGTCACACAGAGGAGGTCTTGTTGTTTAATAAGCCTAAGAAGGTACAAGTGAGAGAAATAAGAAAACATTTAAGATAATATGGTGTCCTAGAAGGGATCAAAGAGACCATTTCAACAAGAAGAGGGAGGTCATTTTGGTTGAATGTGGTTGGCAGTTTAGTAAGATGAGAACCTAATAATTTAGAGGTCGTTGGTAGATTTAGTAAGAATAACTTTGGAAGTAGAGGCAGCATTTAGATTATAGTAAATGGGCAGTAGGGAAGTGGATATAGAATGTATAGAAAATGTTTTAGGGAAAGACAGGCTATGAAAAGAAGCAGAGAGGGGTGTGGTCTCTGGTGAGGGTTATAGGTCAAGGGGGGACTTTTTAGAAGATGGGAGATACTAGAGCATCTTTGAGTACTGATAGGAATCAGAAGGAAAGAGGAGGTGTTTGAGGATGAGAGGGATTAATGATGGAGCAGCCCCTCTGAGAAGGTGGGAAGGGTGGTAGGTTAAGAGTGAGTTCTGCTAAAATGTCAGAGTTAGCAGAGTTGGGATTTTGCTAGTCAGGGGTTATTGAAGGGGCGGGGGATTTGCAGGCATTTGCCAAGGAGTAATTTTAATGATAGATCAATGATTTTGATGTGGGTAAGGAAGGAAGTAAGGACACCAGGGTCTTAATGAATAGAGAAATGGAGAAGTCTATGGATTTGAAGACTTGAAGGCAATGAGTGCTTTGGACAAGAGTTTCTACATGGATGCTGGCTTCACCCATACATACTAGGGTCTTTCTTTTTCAACTGCCCTACATCCTGGTTTGCATTATGTATTGCCAAATATCTTTAGAACTCCTCCACAAAAAATTCCCATGCTTACAAACTAAAGTAGAAAAGTAAAACAAATAAGCATGTCTTAAATTTCACTTAGTCTTGCCTCCTGTCTTAACATACTTCTTTTTGGCCTGAGGAGCATTGATCATGTGTTTGTTGGAGAAGAATGTTTATTGGAATGTCAGGATCTGTTCACTTAATTCTGCTTCTAGTTAGATGCCTGAATTTATGCGGTTCCCCCACCAGCAAGCTCTGTGCAAAAAAAATCACAATTGTTTGCTTTTTCTATATAGACCTTCTAGACACGAATGTATTTCCTGACTACGACCAAAGTATGCCTAATTATTAAAGATTTTTTTCTTGTTGGTTTCTTTCCAAATTAGATTTTTGCCCTTCATACTTAGACTTAGTTATTCGTTGAGTACCTATCAACTGACTGGCAATGTGCTAGCTTCTAGGAATAAGAAAATTTGAAAACTAATTTGCTCTGGGGCAGGCATGCAAATCCCAATTTATTGTAAATGCTTTCATTAGGCACTTATGGAGGACTAGGGGAATACTGAGGAAGGGAGCAATTAATTCTACCTTGGTAAAGGAGTTAGAAAAGGAAGGTATTTTTGAGAATGGCTATTAAGAGTAAGTAGAAGTAGGTAGCAAAGGTGCAAATGTGAATGATAATGTTTGCAACCTGGAGAGGAGTCTGTTGTGGTTTGTCACTAAGCTGTACGGATCTAGTCCCAGGATTTCAGTTTGAAAGTTTTGCTTGACCAAATTCTGACAAAATTTATGGTCAAGCTAACAATTTGCATATTATTCTATAGGATAGAACTTTTTAAAGGTTTTAAAATAGAGGCCTGATTTGATCACTTCTGTTTCTCTTGCCCTACTTCTGTTTTCCTTCTAGTCTTAATATATTTCTGTTAAGCAACTACTTTTTACCTCAGTCAAAATTACATCTCGGAACTGACACCACTAAACTCCAGATGCCCGAACTTGAGCTGCTGATTTTGACAACTCTGATGTCCCCACTGGTCCTTTTGCCTCTGCTGCCTGAGAAAGTGGCACCCAGCCTTGGAATGATTCTCTGCCAGCCCTGCTTCTTTGAATCAAAGTCTTGAGTAGATGAGTCTGATTGGCTAGGTTTGACCATGTGACTACATTAGTTGCAAGGTAGCCTGGGATGATGAATGTCCTACATTGCCAGTTTCCATACAGAAGCTGTCTCTGCCCTGCATCAGGATTCCTAAAGGGAAAGATTCTCCAGACATAAGTAGAGTTACAAATAATGATCAGCTAAAAAAAAAAAAAGAGAGAGAGAGAAAGAGAGAGAGAGAGAAAGAAATCTGTTCATAAACCATCTTTTATGGATGAGGAAAATAACTTGTCCAAGGCCACAGTGGTATAAAGCAGTGAAGGAAGGACCTGAACAGGAAGTCTGACTCCAGAACTCATATTCTGAGCCACTACATCCTATAATTAAACTGTAGAGTGATAAAGACTTTGATAAGGTGTGCACAGGGATGATAGTGATATACTGGAGAGAGTAAGGAGGTTTTTGGCTGTGAAACAGAGTGAAAGTAAAGGGTCCACCTGTACAAGAGTTGGGCATATTGGTTTTGTTAGCACCATAATGTCACTAGGGGTGGGGCAGGTTGTTACAGCCATAGTCAGGAACAGAACAGGGGAGGTGCTTGATTAGTTCAGAGCCTGTAGTTTGGCCAACTTAACCAAGCAGCATGGCTAATATCCCTGAGACTGACTTTTCAAATCTCTGATCTCTGTTGATCTATTTCTCTTAGACATTTGCGTTTTCTAGCCTCACTTATGGGCCCCTAACCCCCTGCCTCTTCCCCCAACTTCCCCACCCCATTTCTGACTTTTCTTTGATGTTCTTCCTGGTCACAGAGAATTTAAAGTCGAGGGAATATTTAGAGGGCCTTTTCTGAGAGGAAAAACATCAGTGTTAGTCAGATATACACACACCAGATGCAAAAACAGGAATAATAAAAACGTGTAATTTTAGCTAAAACCAAATCTGATCATAAGATACATCTAAGAAGTTAAATTTCAAATTTTTTGGATCCTTCAACGAAAGTAAATAAATCGAACGATTTTTTATAAACACTAGTCAAAATGTTGCAATAAGTCACTTCTAAGCTACATAAACATTTAGGCCCAATTACATAATTTCTATTTTTTTTAATCTTGAAAAACAAAACAACCAAAAGGAGACCCTTGTGATTAGTCTATTTCATTCATTTTCCAAGTGTTGGATGCTCAGTGACTCTAAGTTTGTAGAATGTGGTATTGCTTTCCCTGGGAATGAGCATTTCCAAAGCATCTTTCTTCTCTTGTTTTTACCTCATGGCATTATCCAGCTATCAATATCAAGATTTATTAGAATGTTCTTTATCCACCTAGAAGTCCTTAGACTCTTAGTAGGGCTTCCAGTTAAATTTTGTAAATTCCAGGCTATTGGTGAATGCTCTACAATAATAAATACTTTGTATTCTTTTCATACGTTAGTTATCCTTGTGGAAATCAGAAGTCTCCTGGCATTTGAGGGGAATATATACCTACCATCAAATACTCATGAGATCCATGGTCTTTTCCATCATGCCACTTATTAGGGTTGCTCACAAATCTGAATACAGCTTTTTCCTTTTCTTTCAGCCACTGCCAATATTTACCTTTCATTTCTTCTGTTTCCCACAATTATCCACATCTAAACATTATCAGAACTGTCCCCAGGCGTCTAAACTTTAAATGAGATTGTAACTTTTCCATTCAGGTCTTGTTTCATTAAACAAATATGTGGGTGCTACATGATTTTGCAGCAGATACTGTTTATGTGGGAGTTGGATTTGTACTGTTTACAGTTAAAGAGAAAAAAATTCAACACTTTATTGGACATGTACTAGCATGTGGGTGAGGTTGAAGAAAATAATTGAGTGTTGAAGTCAAACACATGCCTGGGAAAATATTCCTTTCTGATGGGGCAGGCAGGAAAGGCCAACAGCTGGCACACATGGAGAAATTTAGGGATTAGACCTTCTTTTTTAGAATGTCCCTTCAGAATGCCCAGTCTCCTAACTGGACCTGATTGCTCCAACAGAATTCAAGGCAAACTTCTGTCTATTTCAGAAGCAAGACATATCACCAAAGAACAAACACCATGTATCTTTATCCCATTGTACACGATCTCTCTCCCATACTCCTAAGAGCCATTCATCCACCTGTCTGTCTGTCTATCTATCTATCATCCATTCTCATCATACATGGTAGTTATGTTCTATCTAGTTGCTGTGAACATTGAATTAGTGAATGCTGAACCACTGCTCCTAGGATAAATGCAGGGTTGGATTCCATGTTCGCCAACTCATTATTACATACCTTGTTTCAATGTGTGTTTCTGTTTAAAGACATCTTATTTAATATGTATTGTTGATTCATTGACATTGAACTCACAGCCAGCAGTGCTATAACTCATACCTGAATGAAGCTTGTCTAACACAAGTATTTTCTTCGTAAAGTACATCACAGCCTTCTTGCACTTAGACATCATAGACAGCACTTAACCACTATGCTTGTGGGCTATTTAAAACAGTGACACCATCAACTGAAAAGCATAAAAATCTAAAAACTATGCCACAAAGTGGAATGCAAAAAGATCTGTCTATAGTATGAAAACTAAAGCAAGAAGGTAGAACAGTGCCTTATTCAGCTGACATGTATGTCAGGTGACTCCATTTTTTTGCTGCTTCCAGCATGTCCATGAATATTGATCTTGACGTGACAAATTTTAATGAAAAGGAAAATTTGGAAGTACAGAATTTGCAAATAATTAGGATTGATTGTATCCATCTGTTCATTGATCTATTATCCATCCATTCATCCCTTTATTTATTTTCAGGGCATAAGGCATACTGAGAATTTCTAGTCATTTTATTTTGGTAATGTATATTGCAAATGTGACTTCATTATCCTGGTTTTAAGACTGTTTAAAATATGCAGTCCTGAGATCAAGGACTTGCAGCTCTTATTCACTGCTATATTCCCAACCATAAAACAGAGCATGGAACACAGTAGATTCTCAATGAATATTGAGAGAGTCAATGAGGGTTTGGCAAATGGCACTTGTTGCATAGAATAGCATATTTTTCTTTCTTTCATATTGACCTCAGGTAGAAACATCTCAGAAATCCAAAAATGTCCCCATCACTTAGGTTATTTATTTATTTATTTATTTTTTGCACACAGTCTTCAAAGAGGAGGATTAAAGTAGAATAATCAAATAAATAGGATCTATGGAATCAATGGACCTCACTTTAGCCATCAATTTAGGAAGATGAAAATCTGTCTCCAAACTTTCTCCCCATCTCCTACTTCTACTCCAAATTAAGAAAAATCCGTAACTTTCCCAAGTATTTATGTCAGTATTTAAAAAGCTCTGTCACCTAATAAAATCTTATTATTTTTTCTTTTTATCTTTCTATACGTTAAATTTTCCCTCTTTGTCTTTCTCTCTTTGTGTTTCTCTGTTTCTCTTCCTTTCTTCCTTTCCTTCTCAAACCTCCTCCTTCCCCTCCTCCTCCTTCTCTTTCTTCTACTCCTCCTCTTCTTCTCCTCCTTCTTCTTCTTCTCCTCCTCCTTTTCCTTCACCTTCTTCTCTCCCTCTGTCCCTCTTATCCTACCTCCTTCTCTCCCTCTCTCCCTCTCCCTCTCTCATGCCAGGGTAGACAATAGCCCTATACATCAAGACTTTTAGGCTATCAGGCTATCATCTTCACTTTCCCAGGTAAAACATTACTTCTGGGAGAGTACAACTGGGACTCTATGTGTTGATCGAGTTGTTTAATGCAACATATGCCCAGAATTGTGTAAAGAGAAAATAAGTGTCTGAAAAATAAAGATGAAGGAGATTATATTTTTAGCATGGAGGTCAAATTATGGCATATGAAAGTAATCTTACAGAGTATGGGAGTATAGGACTTTGTGCAATTCAACAGAAGAGTTAGATTTATAAGTACAGTAGTCCCCCACCCCTTATTCACAATTTGTTACCTGTGGTCAACTGTGGTCCAGCAGCAGATGATCCTCCTGTTGTATTGTCAGGTCAGTAGTCGTGTAAGACTATGTCGCAATGTCTATCATTCACCATACTTCATCTCATCACATAGGCATTTTATCATGTTACATTATCTCAAGGAGGAAGGTAACTGACTATGGCCCAGTAAGATATTTCAAAAAAGAAAGAGAGACCATATCATATAACTTTTATTATAATATATTGTTGTACTTGTTCTATTTTATTATTATTTATTGTTGCTAATCTCTTACAGTGCTTACTTTATAAATTAAAGTTCCTCATAGGTATGTATGTACAGGAAAAAACATAGTCTATACAATACTTGGTACTATCCACAGTTTCAGTCATTCTCTGAGGGGTTTGGAACATATCCCCTGTGGATAAGAGCAGACTACTGTAGCAGTGATCTTAAAGCTCCTCAGATATGGAAGGAGGTAATTATGGGGCTAGAATGAATTGCCAGGGAAGCTGCTGGGACTTAATTGTATATACAATGTTGTTGTAAATAGATTTCTTTTCTTACCCTAGAGTTGAGTCTCTCATAACCCTGGAGGCAGTATACTGCCGGGTATAGGGTGCTAATTGAACATCATTATAAACCTGTTCTCTGAAGATTGGATGCATGTGTTTGGAAAGTGTATGTGGTAGAATAGTAGAGTTGTGGGGGCAAGGTTACTGGGAACGATATTATAACAGGTGCCATTTAAACTTGATAAATTCAGGTATCATGATAAATGTTATATTTTTCTTTTTTTAATTTAATCGTCAAAACTCTTTGGGGCGCCTGGGTGGCTCAGGTCATGATCTCGCGGTCCGTGAGTTCGAGCCCTGCATCGGGCTCTGTGCTGATAGCTCAGAGCCTGGAGCCTGTTTCAGATTCTATGTCTCTCTCTCTCTCTGCCCCTCCTCTGTTCATGCTCTGTCTCCCTCTGTCTCAAAAATAAATAAGCGTTAAAAAAAAAAAAAAAACTCTTTGAGGTGATATTGTCTCTATTTTACATATGAGGAAAATTCATCTCAGAGAAGATAAATAAGCTGTCCAAGATCATAAAACTGGTATAAGGAGCAAAATAAGACTCTAGTACAAAGCTACATGGCTCCAAAATCCCAGGTATGTCTTTCTGTCTAAAATGAAAAACAGACCAATACAAAGGAATAACTTGCTATATTTTTATGACTATAAAAAGCAGTATATAAAAAGGTTCATTGTAGGAAACTTAGTTCAAAGTAAATAAAATAAAAATCACCCAAAGCACTATATTTTAAAACAAATGAGCAATGGGGGAAAAAAGAGAGAGAGGCAAACCAAGAAAGAGGCTCTTAATTATAGAGAACAAACTGATTGTTAGCAGAAGGGAAGCTGGGGGGCGGTGGGGGGGGGGGAGATGGGCAAAATAGGTGATGGGGATTAAGAGTGCACTTGTGATGAGCACTGGGTGTTGTATGGAAGTGTTGAATCACTATATTGTACACCTGAAACTAATATTACACTGTATGTTAACTAACTGGAATTGAAATAAAAACTTTTTAACAAGTATTGTGTTTTGATGAAGTTTTGTTCAACTTCCTTTTAGTCTTTTTCTGTGTTATATAAATATATTTTTCATCTATATGTTTTATATTTATGTATACAAATATATGTGTATATGAAATGTATATGAACAAAAGCATAGGGACACATTCTTTGTGTTCATACACAAATGTAATTGGTATTAGGTACCATATAATAATTTTATGATGTATGTTAACAAAGAATATAGTATTTACAATTCTTCAAAATCAATGTGCTTAATGATTATTTAATGCTTCGTGGAATATATATACTGTAATTTACCTATTTTTGGATATTTAGGAAATTCCAACTTTCTTTAGTGTTACAAGTAATAGTGTGGTGAGCCTTGTAACTTTATGTATTTTTTAAAAATGGTTATTTATTTATTTTGAGAGGAAGGGAGAGAGAGAGAGAGCGAGCATGAGTTGGGGAGGGGCAGAGAGAGAGGGATAGAGAGATTCCCAAGCAGGCTCCACATTGTCAGCACAGAGCCCGATGCAGGGCTCCATCCCACGAATGATGAAATCATGACCTGAGCCAAAAACAAGTCTGATGCTTAACCAACTGAGTCACCCAGGCGCCTTGAGTCTTGTAGTTTTAAAAGTATCTGATTATCAGATTATTTCCTCATGAGGGATACTTAAAAGTAGAATTGCTGGGTATAAACACAACTTTTAAAGCTCTGTGTAACAGTCAAGTTGCATTGCCCAATTGATGCACTTAATTTTCAATATAGGGAAGTACCAATATCAATCTCTGCGTATAATATTATTATTAGAAATTCCTTGCAATTTTTAGTTAAAATGGCATATTGATAGTTTAAACTTTTTTTTTTCATGTTTTTCAGTTCATGCCATCTTTCACAGCATCATGTACATCATTTTGATTCTTTTAGTTGGCTTCTATAATGTGACTAAATTTTTACTGCATTCGTAATATCTCTACCTTTTGGCTCGTTATCATGTGACCTTGAAATTACCAAGCCATCAGTTATGCTGGTTTTTGTGACAAGGGGACATTGGATGCCATGTGGTTTGTGGGAGCAGCTCTGGATGAACTGCCTGAGCCTTTGCCTGTCCCAGTCCCATCTAGCTAACCCTGGCAGGCTCAGACCTCGGGAGTCATGGAACCGCTGGGCACCAAATGAATGTGGTATCTATAGTCATATCCCTATTATAGGTAGGGTTTAGAAATAATGTAGGCTATCCAAGTGTCTGGAAGCTGTTGCAGTCTTGGTCTGGCAATGGCTTATACTGAGGCCTTCCCATCAATGTGTGACCAGGCAATCCCAATTGATCTTCTGAGTGGAGCCTTGGCCTTCGTTCTCTCTGCCATATTTCCTCTGTGTGGAAGGCAAATGCACTCAGTGTTCTGAGGGTTTACTCTGGACCCCTGGCCAGTAGGCCAGGAGCCTCTTCTTCACTTGGCTTCCACCTGTCTAATTCCTAGTGGAGAACCCTGCTCCCTTACAAGAACTACCACGTTGCAGAAGTCTTGAAGTCCTATATCTCCTGCCTGGAATCCATTCCTGCTTGAGATGGATTTGAATTTGGTTCCTATCCTTTGGACTCTGACCACTTCCCTTCCCCCACTACAGGATCCCATACATTTTCCTTCTCTTTCCCCATCTCCTTTCCTGCATCTCTCTCCTCTTTTCTGTGTCTACACCTGAGCTGTCTGCATGGTATGGAGCTATACTGCCACTGCTGGAAGATGTGGGGTTCCCGCTATCACTTCTAAAACTGTGATCTGGCCAAGATATTTAGATTTTCTGCATCATAACTTGTTATGTTGTAAAGTGGAGATTCATTATTTAAACCAACATTTATTCATTATGTAAAGCAACATTTGCTGAGTGCATATGTGTGGGGTAAGTGACCTTTGGCCTTCAACTTCTAGAATTACACTTCTTGAAGTCAGTAAATTTTTTCTACATAATGATGGTACATCTTCCACTTTACTTATTTTATCTTACTTATAATTTGCCCCATATGTTCAAGAAGACTCCAACATTCCTTTAGAATTATATCCTATTTTACTAATAGCAGTGAAATTTCAATTCAGTGGAGAATATCTATAATTCATTATCACAATGTAACATCCTACTCTTCCGCACAATATCAGGCTGAGAGGACCTAAATGCTTCCAGAAATGTGGCTGGCTTATTAAGCTGACTTTTAAAAAATCAAATATAACTCTTAGAATATAAGCATTCTTTTGGCTAGAATTCCTAAACGTCTCCTGTAAGTATATAACATTATAAAACGAGTTAAATTCTTCTTGATTCAAGCAATGAAGAAAATAATCTCTGGCCTATATGTTGTGTAAGCTCAAGTGTGTGTGTGTACACGTGTGTGTTTTAATAGGGTTCTAACTGTATTTAAGATTATTCCACATTGTTGGCAGAGTATTTGTGCTGCATTATTTCTAGGGAAAAAGTACTGTATCCAGTGTGCTGAAATGGGGAATCATGGGCAGTAAAACCATGCTGAATAGAGTCTAGAATTCAACTTGGATCTTTTAAAATATTTTTTTGCTTAAAAAAAAAGAAGATGGATCAAATATAGGCATGTTTTTTCCTAATATATGTGTATGTGTCTCTATGTAAACATGTGTAAATAACAGTGTGTGTATATGCTATATTTTTTTCTGGAGCAGCCTATCTCTGCAAAGACTAGAGGCTCAAATCTTCTATTTTTTTTTGAAATGATTGAGCAAAAACAAGGCTGATTTATAAACCTGCCAATATCATGGCATCCCAGAATGTGATGTTTTTCTAATTTGGAGATTGATGACCCTTCGAAGTGATACACCATGCTTGGTTCAATTTTTGTTACAGAAAATAAAATAACCTAGTTGTTCTTTTTTTTAACTGATACTGCTTTTCAATCTTTTTATGGGATTCCTATATTGATTTGCATTTTAAAATATTTTTCCCATCTGAGTCTCCTGTCATTCTGAATGATTCCAAAGGTCTTATTGATTAAGATGGAAACCTCTGTGAAGTTTGAAGAAATTATTTTTTATTTACAAATTTCAGACAAAGCTTTATTTACCATAATGAACAGTCAAGTCTTAATAGTGCATTTGTGCATTAATCTTTAATGCTTTTGTAGGCAACTTAGAGCTAAAAAAAAGACTTTGGCCAGAGTATATGGTCCCAAGCCTTGAGCCTCCTCCTTGAGGCTCCAGACACCCAGCCCCAATCTGCCTTCCTCTCTATTCCTTGCCCTGCTCTCTCTTCCTGGGTTTAGCATGCAGTGATATTAGAGGAGGAGAGGCAGGGATAGGGTGACTGGGGCAGGTAGGGAAAGACAGTTATTTGGCCGATAATCATTTCTTGGATGCCTGTATATGCCAGGTAGTCTTCCGAATCCTGGAGATGCAGCAGTGAATCAAAGAGGCACTCCCTGCTCACCAACAGCTGAGTTCTGTTTTTCTTAACCAGAAAAGTGGGGACAAGATGTGGGAGATCAGTAGCATTAAAACTTCGTTGCTCCTATTCTTATTTTAATTTTGAATGGAAGATGGTACTTAGCATTTATTTCATGTCTCTACTGTGTCTTAGGCAGTGTGCTAGAGGCTTTCCCTATGTGTAGTAACAACACATTCACCATAAAAATTATAACCCAAGTAAAAAATCAGTCCCTCTATTTGAGGGACTCTATTCTCTCCAGTAATAGTGATTGCAATGTGTTCATGCTACCTTAAGTCTCTCCTGTCTTCTTGTTCATTCTGGAAAAAGCCAAGCTCATACCTTGGCCTTGTATCTTCCAAAAAAATTCATGGCGTCTACTGCTTTGCGCATACAACACGTCTTATAAAAATACGAATGAGCAAATGTGTGTTAAATATTTAGTGTCAACATGAAAGTTAGTGAGGTTTGGTTTCTTAATGTCCAGAATATAAAACTCAAGGCTTTAGCAAAAGTTCCATGTATATATTAAGTTGCTTTCCTTATTTTATTTTTTCAGCATATAATTGAATGCCATATATGCATGGGGTATGGTAGTAGAGACTCTTGATCACAAATTTAGTCTGAGTGGATTATTTCAAACAGCTTAAATATGCAAACATAATTTTCCTTCTTTTAAGTTTATTTATTCATTTTGAGAGAGAGAGAGAAAACATGAGGGGGCGGGCAGAGAGAGACAGAAAGAGAGAGTCTCCTAAGCAGGCTCTGCACTGTCACCACAGAGCTCAGTGCAGGGCTCAAACTCACAAACCATGGGATCATGACCTGAGCTGAAGTCAGATGCCACCCAGGTGCCCTAGAAAATAATTTTCTACTAATCATATATATGGTAGTTTTATGGTACTTTTACAAAGAGTAGCATGATGGCTTTTATTAACAATCTCTAGCCATGAAATAATATTTACATACCTTACCAATAGACAGATCATCACATTTGTTGTGGATCTTTCAAATTAAGAAACTTTGGGGTTGGGGGTGCCTGGGTTGCTCAGTCAGTTGAGTATCTGACTCTTGATTTCAACTCAGGTCATAATCCCAGGGTCATGGGATCGAGCTCCTTGTCAGGCTCCATGCTGAGTGTGGAGCCTGCTTCAGATTCTTTCTCTCTCTCTCTCTCCCCTCTTCCTCTTTCTGTTTCCCTCTGCCCCTCCTCTGCTCTTACTCTCTCTCTCTCAAAAACAAAACAAAACAAAACAAAACAAAACAAAACAAAACCACTTTGGAGCCAAAAGAAGAAATATAATTTATTAAAATAAAATTGGAATTAGAATATATTCTCTTTCTAAATTTCTAGAAATTATGTTTGGTAATTGACAACTGTCTTAGTCCATTCAGGCTGCAGTAACAAAATACTGCAGACTGAGTAGCTTATAAACAACAAGCATTTTATTTCCCAAGTTCTTTTTTTTTTTTTATTTTTTTTATTTTTTTATTTTTGGGACAGAGAGAGACAGAGCATGAACGGGGGAGGGGCAGAGAGAGAGGGAGACACAGAATCGGAAACAGGCTCCAGGCTCCGAGCCATCAGCCCAGAGCCTGACGCGGGGCTCGAACTCACGGACCGCGAGATCGTGACCTGGCTGAAGTCGGACGCTTAACCGACTGCGCCACCCAGGCGCCCCTATTTCCCGAGTTCTGAAGGCTGAGAAGTCCAATATCAAGGCACCAGTGTGGTTTTCTTCTGGTGAGGACCCTCTTCTTGGTTCATAGCTGGTAACTCTCTTGGCATCCTTAAGTGGTGGGAGGGGCAAAGGATCTCTGTGGCATCTCTTTTACAAGGTCACTAATCCTATTCTTGAGGGCTTTACCCTCAGGTGCTAGTGACCTAGGGGCCTCCCAAAGACCTTACCTCTTAATACCATCACCTTCAGTATTAAGATTTCAACATAAGAATTTGGGGGCACACACACACTCAGAGCATGCCAACAACTGTATTGTTTAACAAATAGACAATCATTTTTTTGGAGCACATAAAGTGGGGCCCTACATGGAATCTGGGAATGGGCTAAGGTTACTTCCTACCATCTCCTCTGACCAGATAATTGTCTACCCTCCCAGCCATGAGCCTGATGTAGGAGTAATAGGAAAGTAATCTAAGGATAATGACAGCATAAGGGTCTCTCTTGACTTCTGCTGAAATAACTTCACCATTATAATCTTACAACAGAATCATCAGATGATAAAACAGATGTTGGGCAATAATGTCATTTTTGTAACATTTTAAATTGGATGCTAACGTGAGGTTCACTTTGATGGGGAATTCATGTCATGTTGCAAATCTTTTGAAAAAAAAAACATTATAACTCAATTCCTACAGATGCTCATTAAAAGTATTTTGAAATTATGACATTATATGATTGTGAGTTTCTCAGGCTCCCTGCAGACTTGTGTTGAAATTGTGATATCTTTATTACTTTGTGTTTATTGTACATGAACATTTTCTAGCAGAGCTTGAACTTCCTGCTCACATTGAGATGTTTACAAATAAACAGGGAGATTTGCTGGCAGTGTGAAACTACACCAAAAGGACGGGTACCATTATTTTAAACATGAACCTTCTAGAAAATAATGACCAAAACACGAAAAGTTAATTCTACCCAAGGTAAGCCTTTGGAGGCCTACAAACCATCTTGATATATTTACACGTAGATAGTAAACTCTCAATAAAGCTTGCTGAGTGATTGACAGCGTGTGGAACACTTTGCACCTAATAGTGTTCAATAAGTGATCTTCTCCCCCAAATAATTCTACAACAGAAAAGCATATGAAACAGTCCTTTACCTAAAAGCATTTATAATCCAGGTGAAAAGTTCAAACAAGAAGTAATTTTAAAAAAAGAAGTAATTTAAGAATATAAGTTAACAGGCCATTGGAAGGAAAATAATACAGGACAGATGGATTTCAACCTAGGAGAATGGGCATAGAGGGTATATTCATTTGGTCTTGGGTAAGTGGCCATAACTGAACAAAATGAAATGGTTAAGATTAAAAATAAAGCTAATGAAAAAGCAACCTTATTTTTTGGCTTATTTTGTGTCAAGTCCTGTGGCGCTACTTCATAAGCATTTTATTAAATCTTTACAATAATCCCAATAAGCGCAGTTATCCTCAGATGATGATACTGAGGATTGGAGAAGTAATTGTTGCATATCAAACAGCTAGGGGGTTGGGGCGCCTGGGTGGCGCAGTCGGTTAAGCGTCCGACTTCAGCCAGGTCACGATCTCGCGGTCCGTGAGTTCGAGCCCCGCGTCAGGCTCTGGGCTGATAGCTCGGAGCCTGGAGCCTGTTTCCGATTCTGTGTCTCCCTCTCTCTCTGCCCCTCCCCCGTTCATGCTCTGTCTCTCTCTGTCCCAAAAATAAATAAAAAACGTTGAAAAAAAAATTAAAAAAAAAATAAAAAATAAACAAAACAAAACAAAACAGCTAGGGGGTGGCAGAGGTGCAATTTGATTTGACATCTGTTTTAGGTCAGTATGCTGTGCTATTTTCCTAGGGTCTGGTAAGATGTTTGTCTACCAAAACTCAAAATTTTTACATTTGGGGTGGTGGAGGAGCTACAAACAAAATCATGGAGAGTTAGGGATTCTTGAACACCCATTGATTCTTGAATCAATGAACACCCTCTGAATTAGAATAATAAGATAGGTTTGTAAGCTCCTGGAGGCCCAGAGCTATAATTATTTCTTGAGGAGGTAATTTTTTTTGTAGTATCTCAGGCAGGTTTTTGAGAATTCGGATAATGATGTAGTCATAGACTAAGTGGTTATGAAAGCTGTAAAGAAGGAGTAGAGGCAATAATAGAGATATTTCCTGCTTTTTTAAAATTTAGGTTTTAGTTAGTTAACATACCATGCAATATTGGTTTCCAGAGTAGAATTAAGTGATTCATCACTTACATAGAATACCCAGTGCTCATCACAACCAGTGCCCTCCTTAGTACCATTCATCTAGCCCATCTCCCATCTACCTCCTTCGGTCAATCTATAGTTTGTTCTCTAGCATTAAGAGTCTCTTGTGGTTAATTTCCCTCTCTTATCTTCTCCTCCCTTCCCATATGTTCATCTGTTTTGTTTCTAAATTCCACATATGAGTGAAATCATACAGTATTTGTCTTTCTCTGATTGACTTATTTTGCTTAGTATAATATATTCTAGTTCCATCCCCATCATTGAAAATGGCAAGATTTCTTTTTTGGATAGCTTATTAATATTCTATTGTATGTATACACCACATCTTCTTTATCCATTTATCAATTGATAGACATTTGGGCTCTCTTCATAGTTTGGCAGTTGTTGATAATGCTACTATAAACATTGGGGTGCATGTACTCCTTCAAATATATATATTTGTGCCCATTGGGTAAACATCTAATAGTACAATTGTTGGATTATAGGGTAGTTCTATTTTAGTTTCTTGAGGAACTTCCATACTGTTCTCTAGAGTGGCTGCACCAGTTTGCATTCTCACCAACAGTGCAAGAGGGCTCCTCTTTCTCCACATCCTCACCAATACCTGTTGTTTCTTGTGTTGTTAATTTTAGCCATTCTGACAGAACTAGAACAAACAGTCCTAAAATTTGTATAGAACCACAATAAACCCCGAATAGCCAAAGCAATCCTGAAAAAGAAAAGCAAAACTGGAGGCATCATGATTCCTGATTTCAAGCCATATCACAAGGCTGTAGTCATCAAAATAGTATGGCACTGGCACAAAAACAAACACATAGATCAATGGAAGAGAATAGAAAATCCAGAAATGGACCCACAACTATATGGTCAAGTCATCTTTGACAAAGCAGAAAGAATATCCAATGGAAAAAAGACAGTCTCTTCAACAAATGGCTTTGGGAAAACTGGACAGTGACATGTGGAAGAATGAAACTGGACCACTTTCTTACACCATATACAAAAATAAGTTCAAAATGGATGAAATACCTAAGTGTGAGACAAGAAACCATCAAAATCCTAGAGGAGAACACAAGCAGCAACCTATGTTTTACCTCGGCCAGAGCAACTTCTTGCTAGACACGTCGCTAAAAGCAAGGGAAAAAAAAGCTAACATGAACGGTTATCATCAAGATAAAAAGCTTCTGCACAGCGAAGAAAACAATCAAAACTAAAAGGCAGCCTATGGAATGGGAGAAGATATTTGCAAATGATGTATCTGATAAAGTGTTAGCATCCAAAATCTATAAAGAACTTACCAAACTCAATACTTAAATAATAAATAACCCAGTTAAGAAATGAGCAACAAACATGAATAGACACTTTTCCAAAGAAGACATCCAGATGGCTAACAGACACATGGAAAGATGCTCAATATCACTCATAACCAGGGAAATACAAATCAAAATCATTATGAGATACCACCTCACACCTGTCAAAATGCCTTTCGATTACTTTCAATGACTTCAGCGAGTAAGGTTTTTTAAAAAAACATGTTTGGAGGAATATTGAGTCTCAATCATGCTAGGTACTAAAGGAATTCAGTATATCCTTAAATTTTTTTGTATAAAACATGAGGTTGAGAGTCAGGGGAAAGTAAAAAGGGAATTTTAAATGCATTTAGGACAATTCTGGAAAGGTAAGTACTACTTTGACCATGTGTATATCTTTGCTGTGATTGGATGAGTCAATAACATTCTCAAAAAAAAATTAGTGATTGTCCAAGTGTAGTTTTGGAACTATTAAAAGAAGGGGTGTGGAGGAAGGCTTAAAGTGTACTTATTTTTGGCAGAAAATGCTTCCAAGTGGTTGGTGTTGATGATTGCAATGGAGTTCCCATCTTCAAAATTCCAATAATAGGTTTTCTAAGTGAGGACAAAGGCTAGGATTCCATTTTCCTAACGACACATGAACTCTGGTGGTTGCTGAGGAAAGTGGTCATTATTCTCTGCATGATTGCGGTTGCTATAAATCAAAGTTCATTTCAAGCTAGTATTCTGTCTCAGTTGGGCTCTACCAATTTGACATACTAACTTGGAAGGTTTTAGAGAAGAAAACAAAACAAAACGAAACAAAAAAAACAAGGAAGAAGGTGGAAAAATGCTGGAAGCATTTCAACTTTTATTGAATGATATACACATGCAAATTTGTATTTAAAAAAAATCACAAACTTGAGGACCTGTCATAATAAGATTGCAGTCCTATTCCTTTTGATGCTTTAAGTATATTTCCACTTAAAATAATAATAACCTGTTCCCAATAGCCTCTTTCGTATATTAACCTCTATCAATGTTACCTTTGAATAGTTCTACAACCTCTCCCGGTGCACATGTCTCTGTTTAACTAACACTCTTTATTTTATTACATTCAAAATGTACTTGTGAAAATGGAAGTGCTTTGTATTGCTGTTATAGCTCCAACAATGTGATTATTTAGCACTTTGCAGAGACTGATTTCCTCGTTAGTATTTATACAGCCCCATGTACCTGCTATGAGCAGTACAAAGGTGCAAACAGCATTGGAAAGTTGGAATTTTTTAGCATGTTTTGGAACAAGAATGACAAGGACTCACAGTAAGAGGAGAACAAAAAGGAACATTTCTCAAAAGTGACATTTTTAGGCTTCTGTTCACAAACCTTCTGAACATATGTGGAACATAATCAAAATAATCGCACACTGCATGTGAAAACCAAATTCTGAAGTCAAGGCCTACCTATTCTGAAAATTCAAAGTCACACCTGATGTTTTAGCAGATGACAAAAGCTTTGTTCACAATAGCCAAATGCTTATAGAACACCAAGCAGAAGTATGTTTAGATGAGGAAATATTTCCTAGTTACCATGGGTCCATCCTTAAAAACTTCCAGCTCCAAAGTTGTGAGTTTATTTGAAGTTTAAATTCTTTCTGAAAGAAAAATATTACTTCTGAATTGAGTTGCTTCTATAGAAATTTCTGGAAAGCAGAATCAAAGATAACCAAGAATGACTACCACCTGATAAAAACTTCATCAAAACCTAATGAAACTGTGTAGGTTCACATTTCCAATTTTTTCTGTATTTAGAGACCAAGGACTGAAAAGTCCTCTATGGTATGCATTTTGCACCCCATTGCCGTATATGTTTTCCAGCCTTGAGAACATCAAGTGAGGCACTGTAATCTGCTAACCGTTGACCCAGTGGTAATGTGACACAGCAGAGGATTTTGGCAGTTCAGAAATAGGCCTTCACAAGCAGAGCTACAACCTTTAGTGTTATGATTCTGAGCTTCTCTTGCTGTTTGATCTCTGACTGAAATACAAATAGGGAATGGTTAACAAACTATAATGCATCAACACAATGGAATATTATGCAGTCTTCACCAATCATAACTAGGAAGAAAATATAGAAACTTACCACTCTTTACAAAATAATTGAAAACCGTATTGCAAATTGGCATGGACACCATGGTGATAGATTTGTAAAGAATACATAGGAACTGGAAGGTAATAGGCAAAGTTAAGAATAGAGGTAAATTTGGTTTATTTGAGGATTAATTGTTTCTTTTTTTTCGAAAAAAGTTATTTATAAAAGTTTTATCATTTCTTCAATATGTAATTTTTACACAACTAACTGATGCTTGGTATAATTTGAGTAACCATGTAGAATGTGTTTCTAAAATGTGTGCGCTTGGGAACAGCATGGTGGCTAAAAGATTTGAATTGGGTCAAACTCATAAAGTTAACTTGGTTTAAAGTGATTACATTTTATGTACATGGCTATAATAAGCCATTTTAACTGAATGAAGTAATACCCTGCTTCCTGAACTGTCATGATTATCTTTCTTTTCTGAAGGAAAAAAGACAGTTTCTTCCACAAATGGTGCTGGGGATACTGGACAGCGATATGCAGAAGAGTGAAACTGGACCACTTTCTTATACCATACACAAAAATAAATTCAAAATGGATGAAAGACCTAAATGTGAGACAGGAAACCATCAAAATCCTAGGAGAAAACAGGTAACAACCTCAGCCATAGCAACTTCTTATTGGACATGTCTCAGGAGGCAAGGAACAAAAAGCAAAAAATGAACTATTGGGACCTCATCAAGATAAAAAGCTTCTGCACAGCAAAGGAAACAATTGACAAAACTAAAGGCCGACGGATGGAATGGAAAAAGATACTTGCAAATGACCTATCAGATAAAGGGGTAGTATCCAAAATCTATAAAGAACTTCTCAAACTCAACACCTAAAAAACAATAATCCAGTTAAGAAATGGGCAAAAGACATAAATAGATACTTTTCTAAAGAAGACACCCAGATGGCTAACAGATACATGAAAAGATGATCAATATCATTCATCATCAGGAAAATAAAAATCAAAACAACAAGGAGATACCACCTTACACCTGTCAGAATGGCTAAAGTTTAACAACCTGGGAAACAACAGATGTTGGTGAGGATGTGGAGAAGGGGGAAATTTCTTGTCCTGTTGGTGGGAATGCAAACTGGTACAGCCACTCTGGATAACAGTAGGAGGTTCCACAAAAAAATAAAAATACAATTACAACACAGCAATTGCACTACTAGGTATTTATTCAAAGGATACAAAAATGCTGATTCAAAGGGGCACATGCACCCCAATGTTTATAGCAGCACTATCAACAATAGTCAAATTATGGAAAGAACCCAAATATCTATCAACTGATGAATGGATAAAGAAGATGTGGCATATATATAAAATGGAATACAGCTCGGTGATCAAAAAACTGAAATCTTGCCATTTGCAACAATGTGGATGGAACTAAAGTGTATCATGCTAAACGAAATAAGTCAGGCAGAGAAAGACAAATATCATATGATTTCACTCATGTGTAATTTAAGAAACACAACTGATGAACATAGGGGAAGGGAAGGAAAAATAACATAAAAACAGAGAAGGAGACAAACCACAAGAGACTCTTAAATCCAGAGAACAAACTGAGGCTTGCTGTCAGGGTGTTGAATGGGGGGATTGGCTAAATAGGTGATGGCCATTAAAAAGAGCACTTGTTGGGATGAACACTGGGTGTTATATGTAAGTGATGAGTCGTTGGGTTCTACTCCTGAAACAAATTCTAGACTATATATTAACTAACTTGAATTTGAATAAATAAATTTAAATTTAAAAATAAAAGAAATGTAGCCAGGTATCTTTACTATGGGAATTTAAGCATAAAAGGGAGGGAGCACTGAAAAATACTAACATTTGCTCAGCAGCTGGCAAATGGATAAATTGGCTATATTCTATGGCCTTTCTGAAAGTATTTTCTCCAAGGAAATTTAGATAGACTACAATTAAGTTAGCAACTTAGTGTAGAATTTCATGATTAAAAGAAAAGACCTTAGAGATCACCTGTTCAAGTAGTTTTACAAATTCTAGAATCCCAGTGGAACCCCAATATAGGAACCAGTTGTAAGAGGAGCTACTTTTGTTGAAATGTGGGGCTATGCCAACTCCCTTCCACCATGTTGACTGTTGAGACTGTCTCTGACCTCCTAGATAATCCTGGTCCTTCTGGTTCCTGATGTGGGATGACATGGCCTGAGTTCCATTTCTAAATGAAAACCTGGGACTCTTGACACTCACCCAATGGTCTTTCTACTAAACCAATGTTTTCCAGACCTCTTGTAGATCCCGAGGACACAGCAGGTAGGTTTCTGTCTCTGACAGAGGAGAGTAGTACTGGAAGGGGGAGATGAAGCAAGGATCGGGGTCCTTGATCCCATCTGACCAGAGCAACTCCACTTTTATGTTTTTATATAATGGGGTTAATTTTTATATTCTAGGGGAAAAGCATTGCATTACCAAAAAAAGAAGAGGAAGGGAGGAAGGAAGGAAGGAAGGAAGGCTACAAGAGGACTATCTTTCTTCACTTTATTTTCTTTTTTCTAAATAGTCTAATCTTAAAGTGACCAGATCTTTTTATCTCATATTTTAGAGGTGAAGATAGAGAGATATACACAAACACACAGAAAAGCATTTTAGAAAAAAAATCGCAAAGCAATGGAAGCTGGATGGTGAAGCAAAATTCCTGACTAGAAAGTGGATGCTTAGCAACGAGGACCACAATGTTTCTGGCCTGGCCACATGAATTGATTTTCTTTTTTAAAACTCTGATAATAGCTGGAGACTATCCTGTGGTCTGGATTAGTGATTCCCTGTGTGTCTTTGTGAGGTTATTTTGTTTGATAGGCAGCAGTCAACTTGCCTTTACTTCACCTCTATGTTGAGAGGGCACTTTGGATCACTTGCCAAGTCTTTTTGGACCAGCACAGAATGGTGTACCACAAGTTGTGGACAGCTGTTCCGGAAAGCAGAAGTCTATAACCAACAGCTTTCTTAAATGGAGAAGGATGGGCTGCTGATTGGCAGAAAAGACTCTGATTACATAGTTCAAAGATCTAATGCAAAGAAATAGATGTTGAAATGATTTACAGGGAGTGGGTAAGCCTGAGGTGTTCAGCTATGAGATACAAAGGAAAACATGCCCTCACCACTCTGATGGGAAAACAATGTTTTATGTGTTTAGACTCCATTCCAAATAAAATCACTGGTCATTTTCCTATGGAAAGAACGGATAGCCTGACATCTTACTATACTTGGAAAACAAATACCATGAAAGCAACAGTGATACTACAGTACAAAGATGTATGTTATTCCTGTTGACCTCTAATGACTATGATAAAAATTTTTTCAAACCTGTAAATTTGGAGAATCTAGTCAAGTAGAAGAATTTTAAAAGGGTAATAGTAAACATTAGTAAACTAAAAATGTTTGGTTAGGTTTGCATGTAGGATATCATGCCAGTGAAAGTTCCTTGTCTGTGTGACTACCTTGCATGTTTACTTATATGTTTGATAACTTGACTGTCCATCTGATTTAACAGAAAAAAATTTTGCACCCGTTTAGACCTCATAACCATTTAAATATACTAAGGAATCCCAAGGAATGACCGTCCTAAGCCATCCAGAAAGTAGTCTTTATTTTGAACAGCTTTTGAGTGCTTGGAGACAGAATGGAAAATAGTTATAAAAATGAAATTTTCTCCATTTCCTATCTTCCTGTTTCTCTTTTTGCCAGGCAGTCTTCTCTAGCCCAACATTCAGCAGGACCTATGATCTTTCCTTCTCTTAGGGTGTTCTGGGGGGCATCCCTCAGGTTTGCCAGCAGATGTACATCCCGAGGTGCCTGGGGAGCTCCATTTCCTCCTGCATTGTGCAAAGTTGCTGCCCTTCAATCGTTTGGCTCCTTGGCTCGCTTTGTGTGTGGGGGTGTGTTTTTCCTGTTTTCTAACTTGCATTTTGTTTGGTG